>NW_023501284.1:0-58314 GCF_013396195.1 Fusarium tjaetaba | reverse complement strand
TTTGCTTTGCTTTGCTCTGCTCTGCTTTTGCAATAGGTCAAGGTTCACAGCCTATCAACCTATCAACCTCAACCTCACCCCACCTTCTTCACTTACACACGGTCCGCCTTCCCGTGTAGTATATCTCTATCATCCTCTCCCATCCACTTATACAACCTCTCTTGCTCCTCTCCCTCAAACATCCACATACACACACAATGGCTTCTGCAACATCACCACGATACCTCACCATGGAGGAACTCAACAAGACTGCCCTGGACCAATTCGTCTACCAACCTGTGGGTCGCGATATGATCGCATACCTCGCCCAAGCCGCCCACAACGTTATTGCCTGCGACTCGACTCTCATGCCTCCCGCTCCCGCCGAGCCTCGCCAGAACCTCCCAACCCCTCCCAGGAGCCCCGAGCCTCGAACCGTTCGATCCGAAGACGGAGCCCTCCCCACCCTTGAGGAGTTCATCACACAGCTCGTCGTCTCTTCCAACGTCCAGGTCCCTACTCTCATGTCAACACTGGTCTACCTCGGCCGCCTAAAGTCGAAGCTCCAGCCCATGGCTCGTGGTCTACGATGCACTGCCCACCGCATCTTCCTCGCTGCTTTGATTCTTTCTGCCAAGTACCTCAACGACAGCTCACCCAAGAACAAGCACTGGGCCAACTACAGCCACATCACCACCGAGTGCTACAGCTTTGGCTTCAGCCGCACCGAGGTCAACCTCATGGAGAAGCAGCTTCTCTTCCTTCTTGAGTGGGATCTTCGAATTACTGAGGAGGACCTTTACCGTGATCTCGACGACTTCCTTGAGCCCCTCCGCCACAAGATTGCCGAGCGACATGCCAGGAAGATCCGACACCGCGAGGAGAAGCGACGACAGAAGGAGCTCTATGCTGCCTCCACCCGATATCCCAGCCCTGCCTCTTCTCGCGGCCACTCCCGCTCTCGAGGATCAACACCTGAGCACGCACGAAACCTTTCTGGAAACTTTACTCCTCCTGGTCTCAGCTACAGCAGCTCTTCTAGCTCTTACGCCTCATCTGTCTCCTCTGGCCGCGCTTACTCACAAGCTACCACTCCCCTCGAGCCCTCCGAGCCTGAGCCTTACTACTATGAGTCTCAACAGGGCAGCCTCTACGACTCACCCGTCCAGATCGTTCCCGATGTTGACTACCCCAAGGCTCATATGCCTGCTGGCCGCATGCTTCCTTATGAGATCACTGCCGATGAGTACCAACAGTACCAGCAACTCCATGAGACCTCATCCAAGAAGCAGCATCAGCATCAGCATCAGCATCAGCATCAGCAGCAGCGCTCAAGGCGCGGCATGTGGGGTCGTCTTCTCGGTGGTAGCGTCGCTGTGCGATAAATAGCTACTTACGATCGGGCACGCGCTCGATACCTATCTAATGCATAGTCTTGGCGTTACACGGACCGCTGTTTGGCATTACTATATCAATCTTTGCATCCGTTACTTTTCGCATCGAAAAAGAAACCTTGGCATGGCGTTTGGTTGTTGATTATTTTTCTTAACTTCTCCATCTGCTTTCTTAGAGAACCAGATACATCATGAGTTGGCCGACAAGCCGCTCAACATTATTCCCTTTGTTCTATTACAAACACTTTGTTTCTGTTTTCTACTCTACAGTCTTTCCACTGAAAGACCGGCGTTTATTGTGGCTTGCATGAAAGACAGAAGCCTCCCCGGGGATAAGGGGGCTGTGTGCATTATTACTATTGGGTCACTGTCATGGGACTAGGTTGGATGGTTTCGGGATTACGCAGTATCAATGTTGTTTGACGGCCTCTACAAAGCATTACGCCCCACGATTGATATCGGGGATATATGATGGGGGAAATAGGACTAGGAATAGGAATAGGAACAGGATTAGGAATAGGATTAGGAATAAGGAGTAGGCATCATACACTGCCACATTTTGGTCGGATTTGGATCATGGAGTTATTTAATGGGGTATACATCTTTGGGGACCCAACAACAACTACAACATCTAAGAAGAATACAGATACCAAAATTACAACTTAGTATTACATATTAAACCTTGCAATACAAATCGCTCCAATTCAGTCAGTGTTGAATCATCAACAGTGCCGTGCCTCTTTCATCTTTCATCCTTGCGAGGTTAACTGCAAGCCATTTTCTTACAGTGAAGGTGTCTAAGTCACCTCAGTCAGTCAGTGTTGGGAGTGCCTTAAAATAAGCCCTTCCTTATGCCTGGTGATGCGCCTTTACAGGGTCCTCCCCTACAGCTTGGGGCCAGTTACCAAATTTGGTAGGCTTACTTGGTACTTTGACCAATCATGTAATCGTTTCTACCGCAAACAGTAAAATCCTTCGAATTCGGATTTTGACGAGTCCGACGGAGGATCAATGTACTAGGTATGGATGTAAGCAAACAAAATAGATTCCATTTGCGTGCACTGCACCGCCGAATGCAATTGCTACAGCACTCAGAGAATGAAATTACATTGCATTATAGTGCATTTCTCTTGAATGACTCAAGTGAAAATACTTGATTGCGCAACTGAGAGCCAGGGCAGGGGGTGTCTACATAACGGAGACGGTTGCGTATGCGGGTGGCGGACAAATACGAGTAGAGCTTGTTTTACGGAGTTTGCTTTACTTGATACGAGGTTGATGAGTGCATGAACCTCGTCGTGTTTCATTCGCAATGAAACGTGTTTTGAACTTTTATCTTTACTCAACCTCAACTTGTTATATTTTTAGTTTTCTCAATTAAACCATGTTTTTAATTGCTTGTATGTACATACATACATACCAAACTGGTAATGCTCCTTAATGCAACAGCACAGGCTCAATTAAGTGAGGACAGATTTTAATCGATCGTGGCTGTGTGAAGTCATCACGGCTTGCACGGACGGATCCCTCGGACGAGCAACGACTCACAGCTCACACCAACGAAAATCAAAATGGTGTGAATGACATATTCTTTGTAACCTCCGCCGGGACCGAAGCAGAATCACATTGGCTAAAACTTTCGAGACAGGGTGATTGCGAGAATTCGTCTATTGGTTCACAACATGAGGTCGGCAATATGGCATATGCATGGCACGAGGTGCGTGAGAGCCCAGGAGTAAGCTGTGCATATCTAAGAGAACCCTGAATTTGAGATTCTGTAGGCTGAGCTCCTACTATCTAAGCGATGGCATAATACGCAGCTACACCATGACTGTCAACACTACCACCGCCAATGCCTCCGCCAATACCACTACCGCTGTTCCTAATACTGCTACTCCATTTCAACCTTGCGAGAGCAAAATCCCACTCCAGGAACCCGAACCCGAAGGCTCAGGCTGCTCAACACTACACTGATGCTTGATAGAGCCATCGCGAGAGCCGCCCACACCGGATCCAGCCTTACGCGTTCTCCACTTGATGTCTTGATCGCATAGAAGCACCCAGCCGCAACGGGCACGGCAAGCATGTTGTACACAAGTGCCCACGCAAAGTTGACACGAATCCGTCGAAAGACGGCGCGGCTGAGATCCAAGAGCGTGACTACAGCCGTAAGCTGTGACGTTGCGAGCACGAATGCCGCGCTGCTAATGGCTACGTCGCTTCCCGTTCCTATGGCGATGCCCACATCGGCCGTCGTGAGCGCGGGCGAGTCGTTGATCCCGTCGCCGACCATGGCGATAGTAGCGCGTTTGGTCGTTGAGCCGCGTGCGTGGAGAGAGGCTTGGAGAGATGAGATCTTAGCTGCCTTGTCCGATGGGAGAACCTCAGCCAGGACATTAGACGAGGGTATGCCAACGCGCTGCGCCACCGCGCGGGCGGTGGTGACGTTGTCACCTGACAACATCCATACCTGAAGACCACGAGAAATTAACGCTCGGATGACAGGAATGGTCTCACGACGGATCGGATCCGAGATGGACAACGCTGCGGCAAGTGTCCAGGCATCGGCAGATGATGCTTTCGTGGCGACTATAGCCACGGACTTGGCTTCGGATTTCCAGGTATCGAGAAGTGATGTGATGTGAGTTGACAAGTTTACTGAAAATTCTCGCATGAGAAGTTCGTTGCCGATAATCATGTCCATCTCTTGATTGCCAAAGCCCTCGAATGAGGCTTTCATACCTCTTCCAGCCAACTCCTCGAGATTCTCAACATTACTAGCCGGAGCGTCACCACAGAACGAGACAATCGCTTTGGCTATGGGATGGCTGCTGCTCTCTTCCACAGCCTTGAGTGCTGACAGAAAAGCGCTGCGTTCCTCTTCACTTGACGAAGTGTCAGGGAAGAGTACAGAATCGGTGATCTTCGGCTGTCCTCCCTCGGTGAGAGTACCCGTCTTGTCAAAGACGACGCAATCAATCTTGCTCGCCTTCTCAAACGCTTCACCACCTCCTTTGGCAAGAATACCGTGCTTAGCCGCAAGACCTCCGCCTACAAAGATGGCTGTGGGTGCTGCAAGTGCGAGGCCACACGGGCAAGCAACAACAAAAACGGCGATGGCAAACTGGAGGGCAAACACTACCGAGTCGCCATCAGAGGACTCCTCGTGTTCTGGGACCTTGCCGGAAAAGCCAAGCACCATCCAGATGATCCAGGTGAGGATTGCTATAAGAGTGATGATGGGAACGAAATAGGCGGTCAGAAGGTCGGCGATCTGTTCAATTGGCGCTCGTTTTGTCTGACCTTCTCGCACTACTTGAACGATCTGGTCTAGCATCGATTGCCCGGAGGCGCCCGTGACACGCATGGTAATGGCTGCTGCCTTATTTATTGTCCCAGCAAAGATTTGGTCTCCTTCCGTCTTCTTGATGAGCCGAGATTCTCCAGTGAGGCTCGATTCGTCAAAGTTGGTCTCTCCACTGACAAGAATACCATCGGCAGCAGGGGATGCGCCATGAGGCACGCGAATTATGTCTCCAGAGTCAAGTTGATCAACAGGCACGGTGCTAGTGATCTGCCCCCCCGCCTTGTCTTTTTCAAGGAGTAGAGATGTCGTTGGACGAAGCTTGCCTAGCATTTCGACTGCATCGCCAGTCTTGGATTTACTGTACGCCTCAATGAGCCTTCCTAGGAGAAGGAACAGCGTCAGGAAAACCACAGAGTCAAAATACATCTCGGCTTTAGATTTATGATGCGCTCTCCGAGACGTCCCTGCGGCAATCATCTGTGCGACAGAGGAGAAATAGGCTATGCTTGTTCCCAGTGAAACAAGCATATTCATGCTACCAAATCTGTAAAAGCGCTGAATTAAAGGCATGCGGCTTCCCCTTCGCCACATTGTTCGAACTTCTTTGATTGCTCGGACGTGAAATACATCTGCGGCGAAGAAGTACACCGGCGTAGCAAGCGCGAAAAGACTGATATCGAGGCGGCTGAGCCCGGAAACCCAAGGTGCCATGAGGTACATCTTTTCGTGGTTGGAATCTGGCAGCAGGCTCATGTAAACTATGCCGAGAACAAAGGTAGGGACAGCAAAGATGAGGGTAAGGATCACACGATACAACAGAGCTTGCTGATGCTTGGCTCTGATAATTCGAGATCGCTCCTCGAGAGTGGGGGGATGGTATATGGAGGCCTTGAGGGAGTCGTCGGCTGCTTCAATGGCTTGCAAGATCTGCCTGATTGTAAATCTAGGAGCATCAGGTGTATATCTGAGTCTTAGAATAGGATTCTGAATGGTAGGCTCCTGGAAGATTTGGAGTCGACCTGGGGCAAGAGCCTTGAGAGTTGTGACGATTCGCTCTGGGCATCGCTGGCAAAATATGCCGTCGACACTCACTTCGACCTCACGCTCATCAGCCTGAGCCTTTTTCTCTTGTAGATTGACAACCTCGTCGATTGCAGCATCGTATCCGAGGTCCTCAACTGCATCAACAATCTCTTGTGCTCGATCACCACCTGTATATTCGATGGTTGCGCTGTTGGAAACGAGGTTGACAGCGACCTTTGTGACCCATGGAAACTTGTCCATCTCCTGCGTGATTGTGTTGACACAAACAGCACATGTCATGCCGCCAACAGAGAGTGTAACTCGCCATGATGGAGTGGGGGATGTTTCTGTAACCACCTTTTGGAGGGGATACGGCAGAGAAGAACGTCTGGTAGGGGTATCGGAAACGACAGAAGAAACCCGAACCAGTTCTTTCTTGACATCAGATGGTGACTTTCCGGGGATTTTCTCGGATTTACATGCTTCACAATTTTCGAGGTGAGCAGCACGAGCGGCCTCCATCGCCAGAGGTGATACTTGTGGGCGCCAAAAGTGAAAAAAGGAATCCAACCAGCCATCGGAATGCTCGGCGACACGGCTACTCTCCCCTTCAACCTGGGACGTGCGATAGAGATCATTCGCAGTTTTGGCGGTTGTATTGAGGCCGCAGACCTCGAAGCCAGCGTCTTGAAGGACCCTTTGCATGCTGGCAACCGAAGCCGAGGAGTTCTCTTTGTGCTCGACTGTAACAACGGAGGTAACGAGATTTGGGGAAACCCAGAGTACATTGTCGCCAAAGGCATCGTGTAAGAGGGAGCGAATCAAAGTGACACAAGTCGGGCAGTGCAGGTTCCCGAGGAGATAGGAGGTTGTGACAACCGTTTCTGTGGAAGCCATTTCTGGAGTGTTTCACAGTTGAGCGTTGTTTGTTGCGATGCGACGAAATATAGGACGACAAGTGCTTGGTGAAGAAAGTTTCTGTTCTTGTATTCACCTTGGGTGATTGAGCAGCACGAGCGTTTGCCAGGTGTTTTTATTTTGGGCTCAAAAAAGAAAAAAGAGAATAAACAATGATGTTAAGTTGTGTGAATGTAAAAGTTAATGATTTCTAGCTGTATCGAGTCGCTTCCGCGGCCAGTATTTAATAGCATTGCGTCGTGGCCAAAAACCGCACAAATGTCGCAAATGATGACTCTCTCGTCATGATGCTTTGTCACTAGTGCAATTTAATATTGGCGATGACTTTCTTGTTGTGCCTCATGTTCTGGTCATAGGAAAGCCACGTTGACTGCTGTGAGAGCAAAAGAGTGATGCTAGAGGAGAAAAGCTCGTGTTTGTGTGAGTTTCCATTGTGTTTCGTTCCCTTTATTCAGAACCTGCCCAATATTGACCGACTGGCTGCACCTTCTCGGTCAGCGCAAGGTGAATATGGCACCTACCGGCAGAGTAACGGGAGCTAGTCCTAAAGCAGTCAAGCGCTCAATCCGCCGTTTGTGCCGTCAGCCCGTGCCTTCCATAAGTTGTTGCCCCTCAAAACCTTGCAAACAATGGGGACAATTCCGGTTCAAGATAGTACGTACCTAGGTAGTAGTCAACCCGGAAAGTACGACAGATAATTCTACGTAATTGTCTGGGCAACTCTTCAACGTCAATAACCTACTACGTACATACTTATCATACTCGCAGCTGAGTATCGCCGAGATAGAATCTGTACCACAAACATACTCATACCTCGAAGCTTCTTTCATCTTCCTCCCTCGAAACGTGATCTAGAGGTAAATTCCATAAGGTACCTTGACGTACGGGACCGTGTCTCCCTTCATTATGTCGCCTGGAAACAACTGAAGAAACCCCCGATAGAGAATCATTACGGCCCTTCAGGATAACGAACAAAAACAGCAGAAGCCAGACTCCCTGAATTTAGCCAAGGCAATTTCGTAAACCTCTTAGTCAAATAATGGCGACGAAGAATGGTCCGACTAGAACTGCCAGGCCCAGATTGAAAAGAGCGCAGTTATGGATGGGCCTCAGTCAGGTACAGGCTACAGTACTCTAGACAGTTGGCTTCTTCTCTAATGTACCTGGCCAAAGCTCATGTCAGCTCGCGTGATCTGGGTACAGATTCGCTAGGGGCAATTCGACAGAAATCAGTAGTTATTGAGTTCCGGTTACAAGTCGGGAGCAACCCAGGTAGCCAGGGCATCAAAAGTCCTATTGGTTGGGCAAACCATCATGGGGAAGCAGTATCAAGACTGCCGCACTGCCCATGTCCTCCCTCCTTCGAGCCATCATGGTTGATTCTCGGGACTCTACTCTGTAAAAACATGGGCTTGTCGTAAACCTGAACCTTATAAACGATAACCAACAGTCGTCTTACATGACAAGACAATACGCTTTTCACAAGTTCTCTCCTCCACATACATACATGTCCGAGCTTGTCTCGACTCCAGGAAATTGCGGAGAAGTTGCTGATTGTTGTTGGTATTCCATTACGTACAGTCCCAACTTGTCATCTTAAGAAGGAACAAGAAACCTCCCTGCGTTGCGGGGGACCCAATCAGCAGCATCTTGTCTTCTTGGCCTTCGTCTGGGGGAGGGGCAAAAGACAAAGGCCAGAGACGGCTATAAGCGGATTGACGTTGCAATTTGAGTGAGTGTCTGCGATTATGACCCCAATACCAAGCTTTCCAACTCCCCAACCATCCTCCTCCAAGCCCTTCTATCTATCTCCCAAGACTTTTCCAAGACCTTCCCACATGCCCTTCGTGGAATGATCAGTTCCCAATCTCACTACCCGCCAAGCACAGTGACGCCCGCAGACGAGATCCTGACTTTCAAGGTTGTTCTGTTCTGTTCGCTATCGCATCAGATGCCTTCACGCTGCCTTTCTCCATCGTCTGTCAGTACCCCCAGTGTAGGTATCTTTTGCGGAGAGAAACAGGATACACTGATGCGCCATTTGATAGCTTTAGGTTGGATGAGTTTGACGACGAGTCAAGCCATCCTATTCACCTGTTTTATTCAGTGGGCTTAAGTGGATATTTAAACGTAATAAGTCGATGCTCTGCGGGGTGAAGGCATATTCGCTTCAATTGCCTGGGATTATACGCTATTTCCCCAAAGTGAAGAGGCCCGTGTCGAACGTTGGCCGTACCATCGGCCGGACACTGAGCTGTAGAGGGATAGGCTCCAGCACCCTTGGCCATTCGCAAATATCCCTCGTTGTGATGAATATAGCGCTGAGCTGGAGCAAGACGAAACGAGGTATCGAAATCTTGAGGTTGGCGCGCACCGCTCGAGGGGGGTACTGCTCCTTGTCGTATTGTCCGAAATACAAGTGACCCCCAAATGTCGACATAAGGCGTAGTCGACTCTTCTGAGTAAGTTTCCAGAACCTTTTCATTTTTGGGGTAGCAGGCGTTTGCACGGAAGCTAGTCTTAGGCACTCTAAACAGGCTACTTAGCGCGTAGGATGCAGGTTGCCTCTGTGATGATTGATTCGTTCGGAACCCGAGTCCGGTGATGCTTAATCGCCTCATGCGGCAATTGTAGAATGTCATGCCCGGTTATCTCCTGACGAAGCCTTCCAAAGAATTCCCCATATACTCTGCACAATCGTAGGATTCCCTTACAGCGTACGACTTGGATCCAGATTGAGGAGTTGGGAGTCTTGCTTCTGCATGAGATCGTTCCGAGGGAATGGGTGGCATGGATCCTCGATGGAACGTAACAATCGTCCGCGTGATGATCCAAGACACGGTCAGCCAAGAGAACGAGGCAAAAGATATATCCACAGGGAAGCCAGCTAGGCAATGTACTATTGCACTGTGATGCTGAGAGATATTCGATAGCTGGCAAGGAAGTCTGGCCGCAAATTAGCCGCCATGGGAATCAGAGACTTCCTGAACAATCCAATGGACTCCAGAATAGGAGCGCGGTTGGAGCAAAGCCCACGGAGAACAACCCCCAAATTTGGTTACAAGAAAACGATGCCAGGGTTCAGCTCAGAGTTTCACCCCCGGGGGAAACATGAGCAGGCACACCGAGACCCTTGCTTAAACTCCTGAGATGGAGACGTGAAAACCTATTCTCGGACTTCTTGGAGACCGCTGATTTAAAATTGGTGAGCTGGTGCTTCGGTAGCGAGAGTACCGTAGCCCTGTATTGAAGACGCCGTTGCTCAAATCATTGAGCCTACTCCGTTCTGGTCCTAATTTCCTTCTCATTCGTTCCGTGCCTCCCCGGAGCTCCTATCGTGGTGTGCTCTTGTCCGAGGAGTGCATGATGGTGAGACAAACCATTTACCGCCCAGCGTACGAGAACTGTTTAAGCCACCAGGTAATGCCGTTAGTCATCCTGCGTTTATAGTATCGCTCGTCGAGTAGCCTAAGCACGCCACATCGCTCACCCGCCTCTGGTGGTTTGTCGATTGACGTGATGCTGCTTCACGAAGTAAGCTATCATTGCTGGATGATCGCTATCTCCAGCATCAAACAACGAGCCAGATCCCTGACACCTTATCTCTCGTCGAGATACGCGGGACTTGAGCAAGTCTCGGCACTGCGTTATCACTCTTGGTATTTCGTAAAACATGCAACATCTTAGAATGTACTTCGTGCTTGGCTAGATAACACCAGCAGTCATGCCCCGTCTGTGCAATCCCCATCTCTGCGGTATGGGGCTCAACCTAGTAATGCATGGTACTCTGTCGTGTGTGGCGGCTTGGCTTGGGGAGAATGTACAACATGTTATGGGCTGGAATAGTGCCTCGACTTCTTGGCTCTCTTGGCTCGTCTTTCGAGCGACTCGTCCGCTTGCACTTTCTCTTGGCATCGTCGCCTCCTCGGGCAAATCCTAACTCTCAATCAACCAGTACTCCTTGGTCTTCTCCACAATGTCTGCCAACAGTTGACTCTGAGTCGGCTTACCCGAGCTACCAGGTTATCAAGAGACCAAGGAGTTGATGCTTGTTGTCTTGGCGATGGGGAAAGAATTTCGTAATGCTCACCTTCTCTTCTTAGACAGGCCAAGCTCGAGTGTTTCTTCCAATGTGTCGCATCTTTGCTGGTTTCGGCACGCGATTCTCTGGGCACTTCATTCATGCCCTGGTGTCGCTCTCCTGACAGACTCTCTTGATGCTCCATAACATCTGCTCCCATGTAGTCAGCTTGGCTTGGCGATAGAGAGCGCCATGAGGTATAAAAGCTGAGGTGTGCTCTTGACGTTGACCAGGAATTGTAGTGCCAGTCCTCTTCTCCATTCCGTCTCTTGCCAAAACTTCTCCGCGGTCCTAGTCTTGTCTTCAGTCTTTGAAACTCAAGCCAGGCTTGCTGTTCTTGCAATGGCCACCAAAGATGAGTTCAAGGATGTCTCCGAGGCACGCCCGGTACAGGTGCCTACCAATTCCAGCAGCGACATTCCTCACGACCATGCCCAGGAGGAGATTGTAAAGAAGCCGTGGTGGCATAGCTTCAAAGAACCCGGCTCAGCTCTTCAAATCATCGTAGCTGCCCTGTTCGCTATTGCCATCGGCGTTGTCGTCGCTACTCAGGTCGACGATATTCCGGAGGCTGCTCCCATCCTTGTCGGTATCATTGGCAACATGTGGCTAAGAGCCCTTAAGGCAGTTGGTAAGTTCCCTATTGGCTTGAAGCCAGCAACAGCTTCTTCGACCCAGAGTCAGCCGCTGACCAGTTGCAGTCCTTCCCTTGATCGTCTGCTCTATGTTGCTCGCTGTGACCAGACTCCGAGAGATGGGCAAGGGGGGTTCTCTTCTTGCTCGATGGACTGTCGGGTACTACATCATCACCACTCTCGTGTCCATCACACTGTCTTGTATCATGATGGGCCTCGTCTGGGCCAAACAGTACTCAGTGGTCAGCACTGGCGCACTTGATGAAGACCAAGAGGAAAAACTCAAAGAAAACGAACGCAGCATCCCCGTGGTTGTACAGGATATGTTCTTCTCTTTGATCCCCTCGAATGTGGTTAAGGCGTTGGCCGAAGACGAATTACTGGCAGTCATCATCACTGCCATCATCGTCGGATACCTCATTGAATCCCCTCGCTCGCCCATCATTCGCGTTACCGAGGAGATTGAACGTATGATCACCAAGATCATCAAGTTCCTCATTGCGGTGGCCCCTATCGGTGTCTTTTTCCTGATTCTGCCCAACCTGATGAAGCTTGACATTGGCGAGATCGGCAAGAATCTAGGTCTTCTCATCGGTGCCACCCTGTCCACCATGCTCATCCATATCCTAATCATCGTGCCCATCATATTCTTCGCCTTCACCAGGATGAATGCTTACTCGTACTGGATCAAGATCTCTCCTGCCTGGATCACTGCGTGGGGAACTGCTTCGTCTGCTGCCACTTTGTCGGTCACTCTTCGATGCGCCAAGGACCGTGGTATTCCTTCCACCATCTACAAATTCTCTTGTCCTCTGGGCTGTCTGATTAACATGGACGGGTAAGTCGCTGCCTCGTAATTCCCGAAGTGCAAGACTAACATAGCAACAGCACT
The DNA here is from genome assembly GCF_013396195.1 of Fusarium tjaetaba. Lineage (NCBI taxonomy): Eukaryota > Fungi > Ascomycota > Sordariomycetes > Hypocreales > Nectriaceae > Fusarium > Fusarium tjaetaba. Next base: position 46,085 of record NW_023501284.1, on the reverse strand, counting down.
GCCATCTATCTTCCTGCTGCCGTTGTCTTCATGGCTGCGACACAAGGCACAACCCTCGGGCCTGCCGACTATATCATTGTTGCACTGCTGTCAACACTGGCCTCTATCGGTGTATCTCCGATTCCCTCGGCCTCGCTTGTTCTTTCGGTCATGATTGCTCGCTCTGTTAATGTCGAGCTCACCGAAATGTATGCTGTCATCGTGGCTATCGACTGGTTCCTTGACCGCTTCCGTACCGCTGTCAACGTTTCCGGTGATTTGTTCGCAGCTATGATCATCTACAAGATGACCAAGATCGAGGATCCGCCTGAGGTTGTTGAGCAAGACGCCCGAGACGCTGATCAGAGCGAGAAGGATGCTTCCAACAAGGTTTAGGGATGAGCCATGGACGAAGTTTTTATAGCCGGCGTTGTAGCGTTGAAATTATGAAGATCGTTAGTTGAACAGCGTAGCTGAGATAAAGAATTGATCGAGTTCTTTGAATGAATTCAGTGACTCTTTCGTTGGACGCCGATGTGTGAGTAACAAATGTGATGACTCAGGCCAAGAACATCATGACAGGGAATGCTGATGAGTAAAAGCTTAGCCTGCGATCGAATTGCGTGGAGAAAGAAGATGCTTGGCGACCATAGAAACTGCATAAGTACTGAGGTAGGCACATACATATAAACTTGAAAACTATGTGCCTCAGACCTTCGGGCCTCAGTACAAGTATTGGATGTCAATAGTTGTGAGGCACACGTGTACGCCCTCTGGCGATGCACCATGGTAGATGACCAAGGAAATGAAACAAAAATGGAAGAAACAGAGGCAAAAAGAACAAAATTACAAAACCAAGCCCCGACTAAATAAATACTCTCAGCAAATAGGGACACGAGAGATATACCTGCAATCAATGCGGAGGCTTGACGAGCCTAGTCTTATCTGGGTAGGTAGGTAATAAAGCTGACCTCCCCGTTTCCCGCTTCTGTTGCTCCAAGACCCTCTAGAACCTCGACGAATGTGAGTCGCGGTAACATTAAAAATATCTTGTAAAAGGCGTGCGTCAGCACTTAATGCTGGAGAACAACTACACCATACAGCAATCACCGGTATAAAGCTTCATCTATTGGATCATTTCCACCATAGCCGTTAGATGACCATTCTTGAAAATTCCACTGCCAAACAACTCTCCCTCGTTGCAAAAAACTGTCATTGCTCATACAACCGTTGGAACGCTACAATTTCCAGTATCCTCGAGCCGTTGATACTGGAGATGCCGTTTCCTCCAGCATCCAACCGCTTGTCATACTTCCCCATCGCCATATTCATGAGAAAAGGGCCAAGTTTCTCCGTTGGGCTATGCAACGACTGAAGTGCGGTTCTCATGAGGGGACCCATGAGCGAATACATAGCGTTGTAGAGCATACCAGGGTTGGGAATATATGGTTTGATAGCCTCATGATTTGTAGCATCTACCCCAGCAGGACGTACAGATTCGACGTGGAATTTCGACGGCGCATGTAGCTCAGAAAGTGCCTTCTCAGTCTCACCTTTCACACGACCGAAGATGGGTGTAAATGAAGTCGGCTCAAGGGTAGCTCCATGGCCAGAAACGTATATGAATCGGAAAGGTTCCTTGGTAGGTGATATCTTGGAAAAGGCTTTCGCAGCAGCAACCGGAAAGTCTTTGGTGATGGTGACATATTCGCTTTGCCGCACCTTGTCAGCTTATACAAACTTGGGCCATAAGCAATTCAATGCAAACCTACTCTTTTGTCACTTTGAGCTGGCTGATACCCAACGCCCAGACCACACCGTTTGCGCCTTGAAGCTGATCAAGGACTTCTGAATTGTATCTCGTAAAGTCATTGTGAGTGATGACATTGACTCTGGAATCACCTGCTGCCATCGGCACTGGTCTTCGGCTCAGTATTGAGATCTTGGTGATGTCTTTTGACTTGAGCATAGCGTCAAGCACGCTAGAGCCAACGAGGCCAGTGGCTCCAGTAAGGATGAGATGCATGATATAAGAAACCCAGGAATCAACACTTTGAAATGGAATCAAGGTAAAAGTGTGAGAGGTTGCCTGAAATACTACACAGCGGTCGATCCGTTGGCAAATCCCTACAGATCTATGAAATAGGGTTACTTTGAATGGCGACTTGAAGAGTTTTGTAATTCTACAGTGTCGGAACTCGTGATGTAACTCCATGACGGGCCACGGATTTAGGATCTAGTGCTAAATCCGTGTTTCCCCAACCTCATCGATATTTCTAGGTACTATTGCCAATCTCAAGAACTAATTATGAATTGGAGATTTACAGATCGCGGAGGGCCTATAGATTGAATTAACTTAGCACATTTTAGTGCTAATAGAGCTAGAACCTTTACTGCAGCTTTTCTTAAAAAGAACATCTCTTCAAAGTATGGTTCGATTAACCGTGCAGGTCTGGCGTTGCTCTAACGCGAACTAGTATAGTGCCCGTTCTGTCCACTTTTCCGTGTAAGCTGCTGGATGCATCCCGACTTCAACACTGTAATTTCCCTCTTCAACATTATCGTATATTTCTGATCTGCGTCTCGGCGAAGTTCATACCGTGGCAGTCTCTCATGACCCAAGATTCTTAAAGAGAATCAGTCCAATATTCGCTCGTTAAAGCCAACCTTCTTCGTGCTTTTCTCATTGTTAGTGATGCGGGAGTGATCAACACATACGCGCCGTTACTATATTTCTAGGGGAAAAGAAAGAAAAAACCAAAAACTGGAAATATATAACGGGCAGGAAAGGCACCTTTTGATAAACACAGAGTTAGTCACCATTTGTGTCCATCCATGCTCAAGTGGGACATTAGGTATACCATAAACAGAGGGCAACCCCTGTCAGCTCTGCTATTTTGAGCCTCATTTTGTTTAGAGATTATCAGAGACACGTCTGAGTATGGAATAAAAGCTTGTAGGAGATTGAGAACCATGAGGAACTAACTCAACACGAAAATAGAAGGTCTCAGACTGTATCACCTTAAGTTCTGGCCATCGGGGAATTAAAACCTCTCGAAACAACAGTAACATGTCTCGTGCAGTGAAACGTCACAGAGTAAAAGTTCATCGAGACTCCCAGGTCAAAGTAGCTGGTATTGATACATATTGGTAAAGATCGAATCAAAGTCTATGTAAAAACAAAACAATCGCTATCCCGTGTATGCTTGTTCTCAATCCCAAAATGCCTTGCTTGATCATCCCTCCTGTCCGCAGTTCCTTATTTTGGTCGAACTCAGGCTATATGAATCGAGAATCATCTGCTTTGAGCAGAATTGTTGTTGTTGGCGATCAGGTTCGGTGAGCCTCGGCGGCTACCGACGACCTTATTCGTGGTAGCGTACTTCTTGATGTATTTGGTTGTGGTGTCAACGCCGGTAATGCCGTACACTGACTGCGCGTACAGTACAAGACCAGAAACATGAGGAGTGGCCATCGAGGTACCGCTCTCAATGTAAGTGCCGTCGTCGCTGAGATACGAGGCAGAAACGACATCGACGCCTGGTGCCATCATATCTACAGCGCTGCCATAGTTGGACCAGCTGGGGATTCTCCAGTTCTTGTCAATGGCTCCAACAGTAATGGCCTGAGGGGCTGAAGCTGGAGATTTCGTATTGGCATTTGTTCCTTGATTTCCGGCGGCGACCACAGAGATGACCCCGGACTTGGCGGCATTCTTGATGATGTCGTTGAGCGCCCCAGATACACCATCGATGCTAAGAGAGAGGTTGATCACGGAGAACTCTTGTCTCTTCTTCTTGATGATATCGTTGACGGCCCACTCAATACCCTTGATAATGACGGAGAGATCGGCAGAGTCGCCCTGAAAGACTTTGACAGAAATGATCTTGGCCTTCTTAGCGACTCCGAAGGTCTTTCCAGCGATAGTTCCAGCAACATGAGTACCATGACCCAGTCGGTCAACATAATCTTTTCGGAAGGCTGTCCAACCATTCTTGGCCCGGCCTTGAAACTCCTGGTGTGTGGTACGGACACCGCTATCAACAAGATAGGCAAATGAGTCAGAGCCGCTTTGCTTGTGGTAGATATAGTTCTGGAAGCCCTTGTTGCGGTGTGAGATGGTTCCAAGGCCCCATGTGCTTGACTTTTGGTTGATTTCGCTTCTCTTCTCAAGCTGATTATCCTCATTCTCATCTTCAGTGTCCTCGCCTTCTTGACTTGTCGTTTCTGCTGGTGGTGCTGGTTCCACGGGTTGTTCTTGACGCTTGGAAGCGCCCCATGTCAACTTGACTCTACGGTCAGGCTCAACACGGACGACCTATTTCAGTTGTTAGGCATCAAGCACATTTCTGTGGTTTAGATATCTTACCTCGGGACTCTTCTTAATCTGCTTCACTGTCTCGTCGTCGAATGTACCAGAGTATCCGTGAAAACCAGCCTCGGTCTCAAATGTCTTCTCGACGCCATTGTCGCCATCACGCTTCTCGAGACTTCGCTTGTGAACACCGTCAACCCATTTCATATGAGCCTCAACTGCAGGGGCCTTGATCTCAGACTTGAGGGTAATGATGTAGCTGCCAGGGATTGTGCTGTCGACTCCAGGAGGAGTTGTAGGTGCTGTTAGACAACAGCCAAGGAGGGTGGTAGCAATAACTGCGTAACTCTTAAGTTGAACCATGGTTCAAAGGATAGTGCGAAGGTTAATAGAAGGAGAGACAAGAGGTGGGAAGAGAGCGTATTTTGATAACCAATGAGAGTGGTGGTTGTGAAAGAAGGTCAAGTTCACTTCGGAAGTTCTTGTTTCAGGTTTAAGTACGAATCTGGGATTGCACTAGAAGCCTCTTGTCGCGCAAACCATGATTCTATGCCATCATACCAGGTTTCTGGGGCGAAACGGACGAGACCCTGAAGAGGCATCATTGCCATGACCAGCTCTACGATTAAGCAAGCGCCACATCGTAGTCAAATACCGGATATACCGCCACCCAGGACCCAATTTGACGCAGGAACAATGATTCCAGAAGCCAGAGAACGGAGGCGCCGCGTGGCCATAGCTCTAGCCAGACATTAACGGGCAGATGGTCGCCCGTATAGGCAAGGAAGCGAGGGAAAACCACGCGATGGCTTCGCAGTGGCCACCCAGTCAAGCTCAGAGAGGGCTAGCTGGCCCATGCCTCGATAGACGGATCTGGAGATGCGATGACGATCCATCTCATGAGTCGTGCCTTGACCTGTATGAAGGAATTGTGGTAGTGGCCAATGATGTCTGAGGATAGAACCCGGAAATGGTCTAACTTCCCAGTAGTCTGGTCCAGACATATAAGCCGCATTCCTCCACCCAGACCACGACGCATACCGAACCCTGGGCATTGGATCAAAATTCTCCGGATACTCCACAGTTAGAAGCCGGATTGTCTTGTCTGACACGGTTTGACGCTGCCGATAATCATCGTAGGTTCAAACATGAGTGTTTTAGCACCTTAGCTGGTATTCCAGCTATCGGCAAGTTAGAAGCCGGATTGTCTTGTCTGACACGGTTTGACGCTGCCGATAATCATCGTAGGTTCAAACATGAGTGCTTTAGCACCTTAGCTGGTATTCCAGCTATCGGCAAATTCCATCGCCAAACGACATATTTGAGTAAGTATCGAAGCTAGCGTGAGTAGCTCTCTAGCAACATAATAGCTCGCCTCTTGCGTAATGCAAATAGCTATTGGTGGCCAATATTGGGTTCATGGTAGACACTTACCTTCATCGTAGGGGGGCATCAATGATCAGGCCCTTAGCACCAGTCTCTAGTATTTGTTATATCGCTGATTCGGTTCCTACTCTTGTAGGGAGAGGTCCAAGATCTAAAAGGTCCCGAGCAAATCCAGAAATGCGGTTCTCTTACCTGACAGACGTCATGAACGGTTGTCATTTGAAGATCATTGCTAGGTAAGGTAATTCAGATTCCCCAAATATGCCAGATGGCATCATACGCTCACCACGGGTACACAAAAGCATGCGTATCTCCCTCCAAAAAACTAGGAACGCGCAGTTTGTAAGTGACAAAATATGAAGCTGGCCATCATAAAAACTACAATAGCTGTAGAATGTGTGCCAAGTCATACAATGGAATTCGGTGGCAAATGCCCTTTAATCTAGATCATGACTCGGAATTCTGCCAAGCGTGCTGCTACATGAATACTTCGTACCTAGTTAGTCTCTGGCATCTAGTAACGTGCGGGCGTCAGTTCACGATGTGGCATAACTTGGTAAACATATATCACTTGGCAAATTCCTCCTCGCTGAAATATAAGCATATCCAAAAGACACAATGTTCGACGCTATAACTCAGTTCTATATCGTGGCCAAGAGTGTTCCGCTTAGCCAGTGAGAAGTGGAATGTACGACAATCGCTGAGCTGTATTGTTGATAATGGTATTTGATATTTATGGAATAATACTGGTAGTTTCATGAATCCCACGCTATCCATATGCTATAAAAAAGTGCTTGACAGGAGACATAATATATAGCTTTAATATTACGTTATACTTTTGTCCTTTCTCGCTGTTTGATAAGCCAAGTCACTGTCATGATGGCGAGGTACTCTGGTTGTCGTTAGTTCTATGGCTAGAGAGAATTTGAATAGGTAGCTATATCTCCTCTAAAGGCCGAAGTCTCAAGAATTACGCACAATTCAGTCTTTTAGTAGATAAATAACGATCATTGATTTAGTATCCATATTACTCATGTAAGGACCAGCACTTGGGCCGCTATCATGGCGGTGAAACACACATTTATGGCAACTCAGTTGATTACCACTGAACAGAGTAAACTGATATGAAGTCCTACAGTCATAATATACTATTGACCTATTGAAAATAATGAAGATCTCGAGTGATGGATGAGATATCTCTGTTGAAGGAGTTTACAAACAGCCTTCTCGAAACATGTTGCCAAGCTGACTCATCAAGTTGACTAATATCACTCACTTTCTTCCACACTCTCGTCTAATGAGACGCGCAAGCATTAGTAGTACAAGCAATACTAAGCACTGTTAATTGATTGGATCTTGATACTCAGTAAAATCTCGGTGTTGCCTCCGAAGCTGATTAAGGTGACAGGTCAATGTTGAAGCAAAGAACGGCAACCGATTGCGATCGCCGACTGCCGGTCGGGCCATCGGGGGCGCTAGAAAAAAAAAGTTGTCCCCGGCAGGAGGGATCGGAATTTCGGGGTCTCCATTGGGAACCAAAGTGTCATGTGGGGTAGTAAATAAATTAACGACCACTCACAAGCAAATATCGCCGTAGAAGCTGCTGCAGCGGTTTTTGTCATCCCACTTTCCCATCTTGCGACATCAAAGTCCTTTCCGAAGTCGGCCTAGTTCAATTGCGTGATTCTGTCGAAGCATCAACAATTCTCAAGACCGAGCAAGACCCGTCCGATTCAAGGGCAGAGACGGGGGAAAATACAATGAATCGGCGCCATGGCTTTCCTTACGGTTACTCCCTTGAGTCGCCTCTTGAAGGGATCTTTTGCTTCTCTTTTGACTCCGCCCTTTTTCCTCCTCCTCCTCCTCTCTCTTCCTCAGTCCTTATCACCCTGAAAGTATCTCATCTCGCTTCAGAGCCAGCGACTTGAGTTTCAGTTGGTAGACCATCTCTTTTGACTCTCAAGTCAATAGTCAACCGCGGAGTTTTGTTCTTTCCCTTCATTGGCTTTAAAGACCCTCAAGATGCCTCACCAAGAATCGGCCCCTGTGGCCAAGACCAACTCGGCAGACTTCAACAAGTTGTCGTCCAGTCTCCCTTTCGGCCAGCAGGTTCCTCTATCATCAATCTCTGGCCCGACTTATGTGACCGCCCAACTCCTCGTTCAGCAAATCGCCTACAAGCTTTCCGATAAGATCTTCTCTTACTCTCCCGAGACATTCGACCTCGATATCGCACTCAAGGAGTGGGCTTCCAAGAACGAGAAGAACATCCACGGATACTCCACCGAGGTCCTGCCTCTCCAGACTCGAATTGGCGCTGGTGCTCTCGCTCTGGGCTACATCTTCTCTCCCGACTTCGATGTCTCCAAGCGTCACATCCCCCAGTCCCTGATTGCGCCCTCAGGCAGCCTCCAGCAACTGCGCGGAACCCTCGACCAGCTCTCTCTCCTCTACGGCGTGTCCAGTCCCTTCGTCGCCCACGTCGCTGCTCTCGACTATTCTGATAGCAAGGGTCTTATCTCCAACTACGACTCCGCTCTGCGCCTTGCCGAGGACCTAGGCCTTGGTCTTGTTGCTAGCACCTCCACCTATGAAGCTCAGCACATGTCCATCTTTGCCACTCTCCTGGCTACTCTTCTTCCTACTCTTCACATCTACGATGGTGTCCGAGTCGCTCGTGAGACTCTCCGTGTCGTTGATGCTTTGAGCGAGAACGGTGTTGCCGATCTGTACAGCAAGCTCTCTGCCGAGGCTGGCAAGCTCAACACTCGTCTTGACACCGCCGGTAAGGTTGTTGAGCTTCTCAAGCTCTTCAACGATGAGCTCGGCACAGTCTATGAGCCTTTTGAGTACCATGGCCATGAGTCCCCTGACGTCGTCCTCGTTGCTTTCGGCAGCGTCGAGTCACAGGTGGCCAAGGAGGTTCTGGCCAAGCTCTCTTCTGATGGCGCCAAGGTTGGTGTTATCAACGTGCGAATCTACCGCCCCTTCATTGAGGAGGCTTTCATCAAGGCAATCCCTGCTTCTGCTCGTACCATTGCAGTCCTTGGTCAGGTCAGAGACGAACTCGCTGTTGAGGATGAGGCTACCCAGTCTGCTCTCTACAGTGATGTCCTGACTGCTGTCACTTTCTCTGGCAAATTTGACAGCGAGCCTGCGGTTCTCGACATTAAGTACACTCCTGCTCAGACTGTTACTCCTCAGGGTCTGGTCAGCACTCTCCACAAGATCTTTGGTAATGAGGGTGAGGCCAAGAAATTGCCTTCTCTCGTCCAGGCTCAGCAGTTCACCTTCTGGGACCTCGACAACTCATCTGCTCTCAACTCTCCCAGTGTTATCGGCAACCTGCTCTCCAAAGAATCCACCTCCAACGTTTATGTTAACGAGATCTTCGACAACCTCACCCAAGGTGGTCTCGTCCGAAGTGACCTCCGAGCCTCCAAGAAGGCCCTCGAGGCTCCTTACGACATTGACGACGCCAACACCATTGTCGTCGGAGACGAGAAGATTCTCCAGGAGGTTGATGTCCTCAAGGGTCTCGTCGAGGGTGGCAATGTCATTGTGAAGCTCTCCAACTTCAAGGATGATGAGGTCGAGAAGCGCCTCCCTCTCGCATTCCGAAAGGGACTCCGGGAGAAGGCGGCTGAGCTCTTCATCCTCGACTCTTCCTATTCCCCTGCTTTCGAGAAGGACCCTCTCTTCTCCAAGCTGCTACTCGAGCTGTCCTTCCTAAAGGTTGCTCTTCCTGACTATACCCCCGAGGATATCGCCAAGCATATCCTCGCCGAGGGTCATCCTCCTACCCTGGAGGAGTCCATGGATGCTGTTGGCCTTTGCCTCCGTCATTTCGAGGTCCCCTCCACCTGGGCTGAGGTTGGTGCCGACTTTGTTGACCCCAATCTTCCTGCTACGATCCAGAGCAACAGCTTCGTCGTCCACGACAAGGAGGAAGCGGAGGAGACTTTCGAGCTCCGTGACTGGCAGGCTGCTGCCAAGTCCCTCGCTTTCAAGGAGGCTTACGGCACCAAGAACGTTCTGCGACCCGAGTTGTCTGTCAAGACTTCCACCATTACTGTCAAGGAGAACCGCCGACTCACTCCTCAGGACTACGACCGCAACATCTTCCACATCGAATTTGATCTTGGTGACTCGGGTCTGACCTACAAGATCGGTGAGGCTCTGGGTATTCACGCCGAGAACGACGAGGAAGAGGTCAACCAGTTCATCGAGTTTTATGGCCTCAACCCTGCCGAGCTCGTCCAGGTTCCTGCTCGTGAGGATCCTGCTCTCCTCGAGACCCGTACTGTCTTCCAGGCCCTTGTCCAGAATGTTGATATTCTTGGCAAGCCTCCCAAGCGCTTCTATGAGGCCCTTGCTGAGTTTGCTACCGATGAGACTGAGAAGCAGAAACTTGAGGCTCTCGCCAGCCCCGCCGGTGCTGAGGATCTGAAGCGCCGCGCCGAGGTCGATACCGCTACCTATGTTGACATTCTTGAGGAGTTCAAGTCAGCTCGCCCAAGCTTCCACGATCTCATCAAGATTGTCAGCCCTGCCAAGCGCCGAGAGTACTCCATCGCCTCTGCTCAGGCTGTCACCCCCAACTCAGTTTCTCTCATGATTGTCGTGGTTGACTGGGTTGATCCTCGTGGCCGTACCCGTTACGGACATGCTACCCGCTACCTCAGCCGTCTCCCAGTTGGTGCCAAGGTCACTGCTTCAGTCAAGCCTTCCGTCATGAAGCTTCCTACCAAGGACACTGCACCTCTCATCATGGCTGGTCTCGGAACGGGTCTTGCTCCTTTCCGTGCCTTTGTTCAGTACCGCGCTATGCAGAAGGCTCAGGGTAAGGAGATCGGATCCATCCTCTTGTACCTTGGATCCCGCCACCAGCGTGAGGAATACCTCTATGGTGAGGAATGGGAGGCCTATCTGGCCGCTGGTGTTGTCACTCTTATCGGATCTGCCTTCTCTCGTGACCAGCCTCAGAAGATTTACATTCAGGACCGCATGCGTCAGACTCTTAAGGAGATCGCAAAGGCCTACATCCAGGACGAGGGCAGCTTCTACCTCTGCGGTCCTACGTGGCCTGTACCAGATGTGACCAAGGTGCTCGAGGAGGCTATCGCTCACGAGGCCAAGGCTGCTGGCAAGAAGATTGATCCTCGCAAGGAGATTGAGAAGCTCAAGGAGGAGGGACGATACGTCCTTGAAGTTTACTAGTCGATATGCGTCTTTCATGACTTGTGCTCAAAATGGTGCTTGGGATAGTATAGAAAGCATTGAAGCGTCTGAATTTAACTATATGAGTCTATCTCTACATCACGTCTTCTGCACTGTGACGCTTGTGTTATCAAGCCAGATACGGGCCTGACATTACCAACCCACAGATCCAGGGCTTCTGGGTTACTTTCATACCAATATTGGTAAGTTTTCGTCGGGCTTGATCGCTGTCTTCCAGGTGCGTCCCTCAGCAGGATCTCGCTCTCGGTTCCTCGGCACCCTCTCGCAGCCCAAGGGGCACGTCTAGGACTATTTGTCCTCCTCAACTTGTGCCCTCTCAGCACATAACCTGTGTATTGGTGGCTTACGCGCGCGACTACCGGCAAATCTCAGAGAGTTCTGAAATTGTTACCCGCCTTAACAATAATCCCCAGTTGTTGCCCAACCTCGCGATTATCTTGTGTGGGATAAGTGTTCTAGACCACGAGCGAAAAGCAAATATCACCGGTGGTGAAACCTACTAGCGACCAAACAAGACAGGATACCCGCCGCGGTGAGAACGAATATGGAAATCCGAAGGTCTTCTTTTCTTTTTGTCTCTGGAACCGAAAAGCCCTGCAGATCCTTTTGGGCATCAACCGCAGCTATTGGCGCTCAGCCCAACCGGTGAATGCTCAACGCCCAATATTTGTGCTCACACGAAGGGAGGGAGGGGGGATGATGGGTGCGCCGCGGAGATGATATCGAGATTGCTTGCATGGATGCGTCGCTGAAAAGAGTATTCCGCGGTCTGGAGGCTGACGGATGATCCTGTGAGGGCTTTTTGAGTTTTGAGCGACCGGTCAAGGTCTAAGCGAACCGATGATAGCCATCTGGCACGCTTCGACAGTACATACAGTGTTTGGAAATGGCGGTTATACATACGTATATACCTACGTCCATCTCTCACAGCTGGGAGATGTAATGGATCATTCATTCAGCAGACGAGATTATGCACGTGGTACTAGACAAACATTTGGTGCATCAGCATCAGAGATTAAGTATGTGATTTATCAACTGGATCTCTCGGAGTCGTAAAATAGCCTATCGATCGCAGGAGGATCACCGATGTCTCAACTCCATGTCGTGCAGCTGATGAGCTCCCTAGACAGAAAGAAGTTCGCAAGGGGACAAGACAGCTCAAGTCTGTCCCACCTCAATCAAGATTTAGTTATCAACCTCTCAACTGATGTGGTATAGTTTCGTCATAGAGTCAACCAGTCACGTCAGCAAGTCTGCTTGGATTCCTCAAAAATGAGCATCAAGGCCAAAAAGCAAAGACGATTATTTGCCCCGTACTGGAATCGAACCAGTGATCTTATCATTTCGTGTTGATTTTACTAGTGATACGCTTTACCACTGAGCCAACGGGGCTTGCTCATCATTAAAAGCTGTAGGGTTCGTACGGTCTATACGCACGTTGGGAATAGGAATAGGAAATTTACCATACCAAACAGGCAGACAAACAGACAGGTAGCTTGTTGATCAACTATAAAGAAACAAATATTTATTTCTATATTATATCCAAGTATAAAAAGGGGTTTAATTACTGTCTCTTAGTAAACTGGTTCATCTCGTTAGCCTACCCTATTCCTGCAATTGCAAGTTCAGTGATATGCATAAGCCAACTCCGTCTAGACCCTCTTCCAAGCAGCATCAAGCTCCGTGAGAATGGTCATTCTTACGCGTCCAGAGAATTTGATCTGATCTGATCCGATTCAACTCGATTCAATTCGATCTGTTTGCCATTTCTGCCGATCTCGACACCTCCTTGAACACGCATGAACTCGCCGTTAGAATGCGGTGACGAACTGGAAGAAAAAGCAAATATTCTTGGCCACAAGAGTCACTTTCAAGTTTTTAGGGCCGATGATATAAAAAGCAATCACGAGAAAAAAGCAAAAGCAAAAGCACTCAGACACTGCGCCCCCTGCCCCCCTCGCCATTCTGGAGTGTCTGTTCAGGGAGTGATCGCCAGGTGAGGCTATTGCGTGCGACAAGCTGAAAATAGAAGCCACAAAATGACACGGCAAAGGCAAAGCGACATCTCAGAAGAGCCATGAATGAATGCTATGCATGCATGAGCGTGTACGCACTGTACGTGTACTTCACTGACAGAACTGACTTGTCTGTATCCGTACCTGACATACAATATCCTGTCAGTAAGAGATCGACAACATGGATGATTTCTCTCCTGAATCGAAAGCGATAACTCATACGAGGCTGTCAAAGAGATCGACAGGACGGTTCGAGAATGCCGTTTTATGAGGCCACGGCGATCACTTGGCTGCTGTGTTGAGAGTGTGTGTGCTGTGTTGCAACTCTTCCTGCGAGTTATGTTATTGCTTTTGTCTGTTACGCATGCCGCGCTCTTGTCTCGTCATTATCACGCGGAGATGGCAAAGAATATACATACGACTGAGGACAGACACTGAGGCAAACGGCAATCGACTCAGAAGTGAAATCAAGGTCACGGGCGCCCTATTTTCCGCTCTCAAGGACTCCAATCATAGCGACAACACGCCCCAATGTCACTCACTAATGAGCGATGAGAGAGTCCAGACTTTAACCAACCTGCAGGGAGACAGGGAGTCATGTGCACCGATACAAAAAAGAAGAAATGATTCATGCTGGGTGCTTCCATGCATGTCTCGTCCTTTCTTTCATCACCCGTCTCAGGCTCTCAGCCTATCGAGGTGCCTTATGCACATGACCTCTAACATGACCTATTGACCTTTACAGTCCTGTAAACTTGGACCAAAACACGTCAGACCTATCGGGGATAATAAAGATGCCCAGACTCCCCGGGGGGCCAACCAATCTCCTTGAAACCGGAATTCCAGAGACAAGTAAAAAAGAAACATGCAAGTGCTTCAACTCGAGCTGACGTATCAAAAAGGACACGACAAATCTGAGTTTTGCACAGCGTCAATCGCACAATAGCCTACTTGGAGAGCTGCATCTCCTTTCCCCTGAAAAATGTTATCTCTTTACTCTCCTCGTCGCTAGGAACTCATACTCCGTCAGCCTCGTTTCCCCGGGGCCCTCGTTCCTTGGGTTCAGGGATCTAATCATACTGTAACTTTCTGCACGTACATACATGTATGTATGTAGGTAGACTGTCGTAATCGCTCCAGCTGGACCAGGTTCCCAACAAGAGGTCAAAGCGAGAGAGATCTGCAGCACCCCCCTGCTTCATCTGCTCCCGGTCACGAACCTAATCCACAATGCCATCTCCTCAAAACTCGTTATCTAGATACGATCATACGATTCAGATCAAGGATCCCAGCAGACCGCCCTATCTCTGAGGGGCTTGCAGTTGCAGTTACAGTAGCAGAGTGGTAGTGGTAGTATATGCAATGCAGCTCCATGCATGAAGGATCATGGTGAGAGGGTTAGGGAGAGAGAAAGAAGACGAAGAAACGGGCTCTGATTCCAGCCCAGGGTTTTAGTCTAACCAGAGCTTTGGATCCGTATCAAAGCCTCCCGCTAACCGAACGGAACCAGTCTTGCAGGGATCGATCCATCAACTACCGATACCAGGGGCTTGACCACTGTCAAAGTGGCAGGGGTCGTTCCTCGTATGTCAACCCTGAACTTTTGCACTTCCTCGTGATCTAGTCCCACGTGTGTATGTATATGTCAGTATGAGACGACGACCAAGAGGAGAAAAGTCAAAGGACCTACCTACCACTACATACAATTGTAATTGTAATTGTAATTCCACGACCCGCGAGGTGGTGTTGGTTGTTCTCTCAACTGATCCCAATCTGCCAAGGTTATGTGCCGTAGTGGACCGTAATTACCGCCCACATCCTTTAGTCTCATCCTTTTGCGAGTCTGTCAGATATCACTAACACATATTAATATTCTCCGGTCAGAGATAACGTACTGTATGTAGGTACTCTACTGTCCATACGTACCTTGAAACCCTGGAAACGGGATCCGGAAGGCCAGCCGAGACGGGGAGACGGGGAGACGGCGAGAGGCAGACAGGAGCCAGATGCTTGGAACTGAGTGCTCGCTTGTATGATGCATGCATGTGTTATTGAAAACTTTAAAACCTCTTAATGCTAATAATGCTCATAGACAAATCTCTTGCTTCAGTTCTTGGCACCGTTTTGAATATCCATGCGTTTGAGAATGCTGACTGTGAATGACCATGATACCAACGACACAATAACATGACGAGAAAAGCAACAAATAGAGTGTGAAATGGACAAAAAAGGAGAAAGACACCTCACACTCTGACACTCAAACTTTGAGTGTCACAACACACATTGGAAAAAGGAACCCGAAAAGAAACGAAAAAGAAATGCAGAATATGATATGTTATGATACCTCTCTCTAGTCAGTTCCAATATGATGAAAAAGAAAAAGAAAACAAGATTCAAAACGAGGTGATGTAATATTAAGCAGGGAGAAAAGATGAGAAAAAAAAGGAAAAGAAACAGACAATAACCCCATTGATATCGCAAAGAAACCACCATACTCCATCTCTCCCAAGAGATTTTCGTCCCTCATGCTCATGCTGATGCTGTAGCCGAAAAAAGCAACGCCAAAATACCTAGCGAGAACCAGGAAACCAACATAACAGGGGGGTCCATGCTCATGCCCGTCGCTGAGAGGAGAGAACAAGCTCTCAAACTTTTAGTGCCCATCGTCATTAACCGTCATTGCCAGGTTGGTGGTTCAGCTTGGAGCATCCATTCATCATAAGCCGTAGCGGAGCAGAGTGATAGCCATAGTGATATCGTTGCGCTGTCCCTCGTGTCGTTGGTAGGAAATAATGAAGCCTGGCCTGGGGTTTCAGAGTTTGGCGCCGATCCAATGCTAGACATGGGGTAATCCATCGCTCGTCTCACCCATGTCGTGACAGTGACCGACCCCTAACCCTTTAGCTACCACCCCTACCCCTGCCCAGACGCCCCTGTCGATGGCGCTGTCACTGACCCCGTTGGTTGGGTTGGCTTGATCTTGGTCTCGATCTCGCCACACTTCTTCGGAGGAGTTCCACGCCATAGCCTTGGCTGTCGTTTCTCAGCTTCTGTCAGGACAGGGACTAAGAGAAGGAGGATGAGGAGGATGAGGGAATAACCATCTCGTCTGCTAACTTAGTTTGCCCAGCCACGGGTCCAGTCTTGCAAGTCCCCGACGATTTGGTATGTTGGGTTCGCCGAATGGCCATCGCCGCCCTTCTTATCCCAGGCCCATCGATCGGCCAAGTCGCTATCAAGGGTTCCCTGCATCATGTCGACGACGTAGTCGCCAATGACAGGTAGAAACTTCCATCCGTGGAAGGAACCTCCTGTTGCGATGTAGAGTCTGTCGCTCTGCGGGTGCGGTGATATGAGGAAGTCATGTGTTGGTGTTGATGCGTCCCTGTGGCAGAGACCAGTCAGCTCAGATAACTCTACACATACATACAGACAGAATACACAGGCTCATGAGAGTGGGTTGCCTTGCTTACCAACACATTCGGTAGGCCTCAATCTTGATGTTTTCGACTTCCTTGCCATATAGGCCATTGAACGTCTTTCGCGCCCGGTCCTCAAAGAACTTGAGAAATCGAGGTCCCGTCCACGTGTTATACATGGACTGGCCAGGCGCAACTGACATGGCCTCACCGGTTGGAGGGAACACTTGGTAGTTGGTAAAGCATAGGTCGCAGTTGAACTTGATAGTTCCGTCGCTGAGGATTGACATGCCTTCACCTGCAGATGACTTGTTAGCTCAGCCCAGTAAAGTCAAGTACCGATAATATCCGCCCCGGTTGCAACATCAAACATGCATGCAAGCAATACAGTACGTACCCTTGACCTGAGGTAAGCAGTTCTTGAGCACAGGAATTGCTGAGAACTTGTCTTTTTGCGCGCCATGCAGCTTCGCATAGAAACTCACAGCTCCCGTGGCCAACAGTCTCTCACCAGCATGGAGTAGTGGCTTTTCAGGCGCGCTCTGCGCGAGTAGAGACGCCGTCCGAGCTCCAGCAGCAAGAAGAACCTTGTCAGCTCGCAGCGTCGTGCCGTCCTTGAGTGTAACACCAATACATTGGCCCTCTGACCCAAAGTCGAGTTTCGTCACTTCTCCAACAACATACTCGGCTCCGAGGTCGACCGTAGCCTGGACCACCGCGCCGAGAGCCTTGTCCGCCTCCGCGAACCCTACGTCAGGGTTCCAGAGAACCCTGTCAACGCCCTTGAAATCAGCCGTCTCAAAGGCACCGTTCCAACGACGGCGTACTTCATCGACAGGCAGAAGCTCTGACCTGTTGGGGATGCCCATGTCGCGGTAGGAGTTGATACTCTCTTCGCCAAACGAGGTAGAGTCAGCACGAAGCATGCCGACTTCGTGATACCAGGTCTTGTATAACTCGTCATGCCTCCACAGGGGCATAGCCTTCTTCAGCAGGCGCATGTAGAGTCTGTCCGGATAGTCATCGCGGACGATCTTGTTGATGTCGTGAGAAGCGGCCCTAGGATTGGGGAAATAGGCCGTGTCGACAATGGTAACTTGAACCTTGCCCTTTCTACGGAGTGAGAGCGCAGTCGCAGCACCAAAGTTGCCGGCCCCAATGATGAGGACAGAAGGGATAACCATGGTTGAGTCTCGGTGTGGTCAATTGAAGTCAGAGAAACAAAATTCGCATTGAGATGAGCGTAAACGATAGGTAGGCTCTTATGCTTGTTCTTGGAGTATAGGAAAGTGAGACTTGTTGGCGCCATATCATCTCCCGTGGGTGCGAACAGCAACTTTATATTGCAAACTCCAACTCCTGAGCTTGTTGGCCGGGCCGGGAATTGCAGGCCAATACCAAATAGCGGTCGACTGAGAGACGCCAGAAAGCCGAGACTAGTAACCGTTGAGAAAAGACGATTGCCGGTCAATGTAGTCTTGTGCTATGTGGTGTAGTGTAGTGTACATAGAATATTGACCGTCCGTCATGTAGGCATGCGAGCGCGCGAGTAAGGCTAGGACAAGGCGTCCAAACAGCCAATGGGTACATGGCATACAGCCCTGTTGTGCAGTGCAATATAGGTAGTGCACTCCGTACGGGTAGCGTAGTCCATAGATCAGCTACAGTATGTAAGGTATCCATGGCCCCAGCGCCAACAATTTAGTTCCACACTCCTTGGAGAATTCTATGTACATACATTGACGGATTGGCGTGGGCTCATGCCAAGGGGACTGTCTCATTTTGACGGCCCCGGCAAGGGGGGCGTTGACCGAGAAAAAGAAACGACGGCAAAGGGAACGACGAAAAGATGCTCGAAAAAAAAGAGAGAGATTCACAGACTGAGGACAGGAACTAGGTAACTTAGTTAGTTAGTCGAGAATCCCTGGACGGCTCACCATTGGTTGAATGGGGGTGTGCCAAAAGCGTCTCAAGGCGAGCGAGCGAGCGATGAGAGCAAAGCGACAATATCGTCCGTCCTGTAATTACATCCAGTACAGACTTGTCTCGCAGAGCAACTAACGTTAGTCCGGATCAGCCCATGTTCCTTAATGAATTGGGAGATGAGAGAAGAAGAAAAGTCACTCTTTTCTCTCATCGCATTCTCCACTCACCCCCGAAAAAGCGAAGCCAAAAAGGAAAACAACCCAGCATCGGTGCTGGAACTAAACAGCAAGCTTCCTCAGTCATGGTTGAGAATGCTTTTGGTTGGTTGCGAGGTGTTTCTTGGCTGTTCCGCACCAAGGTACCACAAGCCTCGCTGTGCGATGGTGATGACACCAATTGACGACAAAATGCTGTGTACAGCAGAAGGATAATAAACCCAAGACACGACCGACTGAGACTTGAGTTACCTAGTTGTCGTTTGCTCCGCTTAACCTTAGGTCAGATGCAGTTATGCAACTCGTCCGCAGGCCATCGATGCTGTACAGCACAGTGCTCTGGAACCCATCAACGCCATGCATTAGGCCCAGTTGCCTTATAAGGATCCCCGCGAGATCTGCTCTACTGGCATGGCACGATGCGATGTACCATACATATCCATTCCACCCAAGCATTGGGTAACGCCTAATCCCAGATCTGACACTTCAGCACGGCGCGGCCTACGATCCAGCTCAATTTGGCCAGGCCTGACCAGCGTAGGAAAGGGCACAACGCCGCACAGTCCTCGGTGCGTGGCATGGTTGACCAAGGATGGACAAAGTCGAAGGGCTGAGGTTGACGCTATGACAAGCACCTTTCCGTCGTCTCCGGAACACACCGCTCATCTGACTTTCTTTTGTTTCCTCTCCTCTCTTCTCTTTCCTTTCCTCTCCTCTCCTCCTATTCTCGTTCCGTCCCTCCTCGTCCCATCTCGCTCATCTCCTGGTCCATAATTCCTGGTCTGGGATGGAAACTCCCCTTACACAACCCATGCAAGTTCCCAGCTGCTAGCGCCCTAGTCCCGCACCGTTAAGAAGCCACGTGCGCCACTAAGGGTTGCACCAAATCTGTTTCCCTTTGCCTGAAGTCGAGAAGTCCATTGGATATGTTTGCGGGGAAAAGGTACCTAGATTGGTCAGAAAGATCGGATCGTTTTGCCGAGTCCCAAAATCATCATGCCATTGTGTAGGCAGTGCTTGAGATGCTACTATCTGCACTGCCTACGGTCTCAAACCACAGTGCTGCTGCTACATGAGAGCTGGTCAAGACTCTCGTCACCGTACATACCGATATACGGGTTTCTCACAATTGCTGTTTCCAACTGGTTGGTCTGCATGTTGATCGCAAGGGTGCATGCCCAACAAATGGCCCTAGTGCCGGGATCATCGTCTAGGGCCGCCCCAGAGAAGATTGATAGAATTTCACCAGTCCCTAGAAGCTCTGAAAGCACCCTGAAAATGAAGTGTCACATTGCTGCAGTATGGGATCGTATGTCTGCAAGTCATCCGTGGCCAGCTTCCCACGAGTTTGGGAAAGCCACCCGCTTCTCGCAGTCGGCAGCCCAGCCTAGTACTATATTTGTACGTACTCTAGTAACCCTCTTTGCCTGATCAAGTGCCTCTTGCGCGGCTGCCGACAGCTTGTACCAGTGCTCTTGTGAGACCTCAGCCTGTTTCATTCTCATACGTGGCTGCACCTATTTTTCTCGAACGTTCTGGGTGCGTGTTCCTGTCGTACGACTTATAGACAGCCAGCACACCCGTATAATCAAAGCGACAATGCATTTCTGAAATTTCCCATGCTGCCATCCGCCTTGGCCCTGTAGGAACGGGTAGATCTGTAACTGACATGCCGCGTCGGTGGATTTTCCCACCCTTTCTTAGTCGTTGAGACCTACCATGTCCATCTCAACTGCTAACTGTGGTACCTGTGAGCCGGCTGCTTCTCTTTTGAGAAGTATGTCCTAAAGATTATTGTGAAAAGCTTTCATGCATCTTGCCCGAAGGCTAACTGCATATGTAACGATTGTTTGTTTGGCGACTCTGACCGGTGATGTGCCAGCTTACAGGTGGTTGCATCATTCCTTTCAGATACAAGACTAGTTCAACTCGACAAAAGGTTGGGCGGTCGCTTATTGACCAGCAATTATGCCGTGATAAAAAGAATTCCGACTATCTTCCCTGTGTTCATGCGAGCGATGCACCATTAGGCATGCTCCGCTGAGAGGCCAGTCATGCCATGCTCGTATTGTAACTTGCACGCAACTGAGGCCATGTAGATCCGAATCAATTTCCATGATTTCGCGCAACGTTCAGCTGCTGGCGGATGGACCTGTGAGTGGCAGAGAAACCCTTGGCGAATCACTATTGGTTTATGCTTCTCGGGTTTGCATGAGCCACATGGTTTATTTTCACCGGCCATATCTCCCCCAATCAGAGACAAGTCTCCGAATGTAAGGGAATTGACCGGTCAAGGTCACGCAGCCCATCAAAGCACAAGATGGAGCCCGTGACCAGGGCCTCAAGATGTAATAACACGATGCTTGACCGTCAATTTATGTCTTTCAAGTCCATCTCGACGGGCAAACTTGCGTTTCTTGGGTGGATTCGGGCACCCAGGAACATCGCATCGCCAAGGTTTCCGATGCTTGTTACAGTGTTGTCTATGACAGGGGTCAGTTTAAACCAGCAACTCGGGGCCACAGGCATAAGCATACGCAAAAGAAGAATTTCGATCGAAGACCACAAGTCTTCCCTCCTTGTCAACGCCGCCTTTGTCGCAGCGATGTCCCAAGGGACAGTAGTACGAGCCTTTGCCTCTCTGTTTAAGAGCGTCCATGTCGATTTTGCTGAATTGTTCATCTTCGTCATCTCCCGAGTCTTCTGAAATGGATAGGTTCCCACCAGGTGATTGAGCGTCAGCAGTGCTTCGAGATGCTAGCATAGCTCTCTGGCTTTCGCGAGTTCCGCCATCCATAGTATTCCCTCCGGGAAATGACCGGCTCCAGCCTGGAGGTTCAGACTTAATAGTAGGGAAGGAAGAGACTGTATGGTAGGTTGGTGCAGACAAAACTCCTCCAGGTTCAGGTGTCCGTCGCCAGACTTCTTGAACGTCTTCAGAGAACTTTGCTGCTAGATCACGGATCTTGCTGCCAGAATGGGTGAGTCATGGTATAACATGATTGGTTTAGAGACTTACCCAAGCTTGCTGATGTTCATGTCCATTGTAGCCATGGGCTGCAAGTCCGCCATGTGCGTCTTATTGTAGGACTGCTCGTGCGCCTCCTCTGCAGCTGATGCTACATGAGGTCCCGTCACCAGTTTATCTGTCAAAGAAAGCCACATCTGGGCGGTCTGAGTAAGATATTCTCCCACATCATTGATGATATTTTGACGTTGTTCGGCCGATGAAACATTTGTAGTAAACTTTGCCTTTGCTGCTAACTCCCTGGAAACAGTCTCTAACTGGAGCCGGACAAGGGCATCCAGAGAATTGGGCTCCATTGTACTGTTCGGTATTGTATTGATACCTGATTCAAAGACGAGTGCAGATGATGGAATTGACATGATGGTACAGCAGTATCTGTACCTCTTTCTGTACTATTGAGATCGCTGGCAATAGGCGCTGATATGTAAGTATGCACCTATAGTACTGTACGTAGGAATGCACTCTGTACTATGCTTAGAGCTTCGACCAACCACGCGGGACCTAGCAGTAGCGTGTTGCAAATTGTTGTGGCACGGAAGCTAACGAAGGGCTCCGGACCGGCGCGGCGCGGCGGCGGCGGGAAGGCAAAATTTTGGGGCGACCGAGGGAGAGGGGGAAATGGCTGTCAGGAACTGTCTATCCGTCTACCTGGGGTTCGCGGTTGCGCTTCTAAGACAGAAGAAAAGAAAAAGATACGCATGCGTCGGTCAGAGGAGGGCAGCATGTAGCGTAACCGTCGGAGAATAACATGCGCGGGTTTGTGTGGTATTCAGGCCTAGAAGCCGGTGCTGAGAGGCGAAAGACAAAGTCACAGACAATCGGCTTGGTGAGTGTCCTACGTCTTTGGTCCGCAAAAGAGGACAACGACGGCAACACCCAACGTCGGGTCGACAAAATGAATGTTGTGGTCTCTTCGGTCAGTCTCTTGGAACTTGCTCCTTATGAGGCCGGTAGAGAGGCAAGACACGCGGTGCCGGGCACAAGCACAGCTTTTTCTCGTGAGCAATAAGTGACGAGACAAGAGACAACAAGCTTGGGGGAAAAGAGACAACTGAGTCAAGGTAACGCTAATGCGTATGGGGGCTGCCGCTGTCCGTATCACAGGAAGTACCGAGCACCGTTTGTAGTATTGTTGGCACTGGACTCTGGCCCCGTTGTTTGTGTCTCCTCTCTCCTGTCAAGGATCATCTTCAGTGTGCCCTTGCTAGACCGGCTGGCCCTGTTAACCCCGAAGAAGCAAGGGCGGGTGATTAAGCTGGGAGGTGCGCCATGGCGTTTTTATCCCTGCCGCTAAAAACCATCTTGGACCTCGTAAGTAAACCCCCTGGTCCTTGACCCCGGAAGGCCAGGTCCCGTCACATCGATGGGCCGCCACACCTGCTCAGTCCTTTCATCCCCTCTTTGGCTCTATCTTGACGGCGGCAGCAGGCGCGTAAGGCGCGTGAGGCAACGGTGAGTGAGATTCGCCTTCAGGTTGCACGCCCTACCGATCGTGACTAGGCGGTACTGCTTCTAATATCGTGAGGCGGCGTCTTGCCAGCTATTGGAGAAGCACTCTCTTTCCCTTGTGTTAAGGGCTCTAAGCTCGTCAGGTTCCAAGTGGGGAGGCCTGCAATCCAACCATTGACCTTAATGTTTCTAACAGCTCCTAGACATCTCTTTAGTTAAAAGTCCAAACTGCTTCTAGAGAGGCAGAGAGTAGCACCTGGTCAACGTCCCTTTTAATGCAGGTACTCTCCCCAGACTTATCTCACGCCATGACCTTCCGGTCTTCTTGACTTTGCTTCAACACCCCTCCGCTGGTCCCTTGGTTGAACTGTTTCCTCTTCGCTTCTTGTTGTCTCCTTTCGCCCCCGCTATCCCGGCGGTTCACACTCGAAAAACCCACTCTCGGTAGGCGTGGTTCTTTGCCTTAAAGCGAACCACTCTACTGGTATCTCATCAATAGGCTCTCAGTTCGACGCGCCGCAACGGTTGTGCGTCGCCCCTGGGGCCCGGCGGCTCTGATCATCAAACGTCTGGCATCGCTGCTTGTTACCGCTGCCCGCTGCCGCTGCCGCTGGCCTTCCGTGGTGTTCTGATCCGGCCGACTCCGAAACTGTCGTACTGTAAGGTCTTGTTCTCTCATCTCTCCCATTAATTATAGCACGGCCCATCGGACTTGTCCCCGGCGTTCCCTGCACCGAGCCGTCCAAATGGAGAGTTCACCAGAATCAGTTCGTCCGGTGAAGCGCGTCAAATACGCGCGACAAGATGATACGATCCCACTGAATATAGCCACATCCAGCATCAGGGCCTCCGACAGCGTTGACGGATCCCTGGTTACTGATGTCCCTTTATTCAAAAATACATGGCCCACGACAACGGGAGTATCGTCTCCCTCAGAGGTCCTATTCGACCTCCCCGAGGACCTTGGCAATTCGTGGGCCCCAGCTTTCACAGGTAAGGAAGTGAACATGTTGTCGCTCACTCCGTGTTCCCATCCAACTCACCTCACCCGCCTTTCCTCATGGCTCTGCCTTCTCAAGAACTCTTCAGATCTGAACTCTAACCCGTTGTCCCTGTCAAATCCCTGTGGAGGATCTTGAAATCAGATGGGTCTCCGATGAGAGAGGCGTAAACTTGAGCAGAAAGGAGATGAGAGAGAACATGTTGCACCCACCCACCCCGCTCTTACTCCCACCCTCACCCCGTTGCACAACCCGACTGAGAATCCATCTTTCACCCATCATGTTCCCGACTTTGTTCCAATTCCTGCCGAGAAGATCAAAACTACCCGTTGACCCGATCATGCCATGGTAGACTATCAAGTCCGTGAGCTGACGTTCCATGCAGCACCCCAGCCTGCGTTGAATCTTCAGGTAGTCACAGCACCTCAACCTGAACCTGAACCTCAACCTCAACCTCAACCTCAACCTCAGCCTCAACCTCAACCTCAACCACCTCGCTCTCAGGTACAGCGACTGCCTCGCCTCTTGCCTGCGGTGCCCGATGCTCTTCCAGAGCGGGCTATCGAATTGCAAGACTCGAAGAAGAGAGGCCTGGCACCAGTAGAAGGGATCGTTGTGAGTCCGTTCACCGCGAATGAGGACCGACTGATTGTGTCTGCCTATCCTCGCTATGCTCGCCCCGAGAATGGACAGGTGAATGGGTATGTTAAATTCAACTGGCCTTCGCGAGCTCCATCGAGACGGCCATCTGGCCCTGTGCCACTCCCATCAGAGGATGACGTTGAGGACATAACGCCCAACGTAACGCGATCACCCACTGCCGGTCGCCCTCCAACCATAATAACTCTGGTTAATCCTGGGCCTGCCGTGTCTTCCGCCCCAAATGGGACTATTTCGCCCATGGACCTAGAGGGAGGATGGGGAAATACTTCATCGCCGATATTGATGGCAGGTTCTCCGATTTCCTTTCAAGACACTTCACAAATCCTGATAGCTGGTGAACCGAAAATGCTGCCTCCTCAGTTCGGATTCCAAGCAAAAATGGATCATATCGACAGACGATTGTTTGAGTTTTGTAAGTATCTGAAGCTTGCTTATCTGCGTTTTGGGCTTTGACAAGCGTTTGCTCACCACCTGGTAGACATCAAGAACTGGTGCCCGGGAAGGAGTGTGCTTAGCAACACAAACCTATGGTTGAAGGATCTGGCGCCGATGCATAAGAACGAAGGTATTCTCCACGCCATCCAGAGTCTTGCCGGGGTATATATCTATGATTATATCCCGGATGAGCGCATCCGACAACGGATCAATCAGCGATATATCACGGCAGATCAATATTTCAGCACACTCCTCAATGCACCCGAAAGCAGAGAAAATGGTAAAGGGCAGGAGGTCATTACCATGGCCGTGCTTCTTTCAATGCAAGATGTATGTATGATGTCGCTACAGGATTGGTGATTGTGCGCCTTCGATATTGTGAAGTGACCTGACTGGTATTTAGATTGTCCTCACAGAACGACGACTCAAGAAGCCATACAATCCGCGATGGCTGGAAGGTTTCAGGCAAGGCGAATACTTTCTGCAGGCAACTGACCCTGGCGCCCGCTACTGGAAAAACAACAACGTCCAGTACAACGAACTTCGCATCTCTCAATCGATTATCGTTGGGCGGGCAGTGATTCTCGCTCAACCTATGATGGCGCTTCCATCACCGCAGACCTTTAACCCCGAGGCTGAAGCAGGCAGGTTCAGCTGGCTTCTCTATGGAACAGAGAAGGATATGTTCGAAATCCATGGAGGATGTGGCTTTTCCAAGAAACTGTTGCATCTTATGAGCCAAGTAACGTATTGTGCAGGTCGATTGCAGCAAGAGCCCGAATCTACCATCGTCCCAATCACGGCGAAATTCCTTTTGCGCGAACTATCAGAAATGCGCCAATGGAGCCGTGAGGGCAAGGACTGGGAGCTGGCTCGAAAATACCCTCCAACGATAGACTGGGTGCGCGACAAAGCAGACGAAGTGATAATCGATTCGAACCAAATCATGACCGAGGTTACAGCTGAGGCATGGAGGATCGCCGCAATTATTTATTATCAATGTCGTCTTCTGAGGTACGAATATGCGATGAAGGGGAAGAAAAGATCCTCTAAGGGAGAGAAGGGGGGACAAACTGAAGGAAGTTGGAGATCCATATTGGGATAATAGGCGTTGATTTTGCAACAGCTCAACTCACTCCTTCCCCCTCTCCCGGCTCAACACTGACGAACCTGACTGCCTGCTTTCCCTGCCTCACCCTCTTACCTACCTCAGCTTGTGTCAACAATAGTAGTGGCAAGAGCGCTCGCTGACTGAACCTTCTATTAGGCTACCTCGAAATCACCCGGAAGTTCTTGCCAATCTTGATGATCTTGCCCGTTGCATACGAATTATGCCTACATCGGGGTCTCACTTTACAGCCCAAGCACCCCTACTACCAGTGTTTTTCCTGGGATTACTTGCTACTAAACCTTTACACAAGGGTGTCTCAATGGATTGGTTCGAGCAAGTGGTTCAAACGCCAGTTCGCAGTGTAAGTGCAAAGAAAAGAAACGCAAACCTCCCATTTTTTAGTAATCTATGGCAAGATGCAGGCTGGTTCTGCCTTTGCCCAGGTCTACTGCTCCCAATATTACCCACTCTAGTTGCAGAATTAGGGGCTAATTACCTGTCACCTCAGAGCGTCCCCCCCTTGTACGAGGCGCTTTTGCGCATCTGGAGATGGATTGACAAAGAAGTACAAATCCCACGAGACCCAACTGCTCTCTCCAAAGATATCGGTAAGAGGTACCCTTGGTGGGAACACCTTGTTGCAAAGGTCCTCGAAGCAGAAGAGGAAACCCTGTGCCTGACATGACGAAACACAACGAACAAAACTTTGATCTGTCCATCCATTTTGGGATTACATTACCTTCCCTTACTCGTAAAAAGGTACTGTCCGCAGATATTCTCAGCAATAGTTGCCCGCCTTTTGGTGAAAATTCTTTTAGGAATTAGATGCGATGGGTAGCGGCCAGCCGCGGAGCCAGCCAGATTAGTAACTGACTCCCGAGACGGCACTGTCGGCGTCGTCTCGCTGGTCCTTGCTGTCCTTGCGGCGAACGAGATATTGTCCTGAAAACAAGTCAGCATGAAACACGTAAAAGAAGAAAAAGAGAAAAGAGAGAGAGAGAGAGAGAGAAAGAAGAAAAAAAAGAGGAAAAAAAAAAGACCGAAAGAAAGAAGAAATCGCCAGAGGGTATTAACAGGAGGGAACTTACGGAACTCCGATCCTGGGGCCTGCCAGACATCAATTACGCTCAGTCCTGCCTTATAGCACATAAGGCGCACGTTATCTTCGCCGTACTTGTGAGAATCAAACCAGTCGAACTCTTCGCCTTTCTGGATGATGCGGCTCATCTTCTTAAGCTTCACGTCTTTCTTGGCCCGGAAGAAGAAGCGATGACGAGTAGTGGGCTCATCCTCCAATTGTGCGAGGAGTTCCCAATCTTCCTCACGAAACCATTCCTCACCTGCCAGACGGTTGGCATGCTTGAAGCCATTCAAGAAGAACTTGTGATAGAGGTCATCGCAAGAGTGGTAGGCGTTCCAGATCTTCTCCTTGTTGTTGGGAAGAGTGTGGCCATCCATTCCAATTAGAAGCAGGTCGTCAGGTCGCAGGGCATCGGCCCAGAACTTCAGGTGAGAAAGTGCTTCAGGCCAAGGATCGTTACAGAGCACCGAACCTAGCGAGAGGAAGAGACGTGGTGTCGAGATCTTTTGGATATAGCTCATGCCATCGCCAAAGGTACCCCAGATACCAGCACAGTTCACTGAAGACTCAGGGCTTGGGTGCTTCTCCACGAGGTATTTGACATTGTGATTCAGCGATGATCTGGAAATGTCCAATGCGAGGTACTTGGCGGGAACCTTGCCCTTTTCAAAGGCTGCGAGAAGGTGGCCAACCTTGCGAGTGTCACTGGATGGGGTCGTGTTAGTATGGACAGGGTAAGCTTACAGCCACCACTCATTGAGGGTGGGCAGAGTGCGGGGCAATAGAAGATGAACTAACCCAGCTCCTAGATCGATAATTGTGACACCAGCTGGGCATCGCGCAACAACATCGACGCCATGCTCATCAAACAAGGCAATCTCGTCATGAGTCTGATAAAATTCAGGGGTGAAGATGATCTGATTCCAGATCGGCAACCCGACATCGTCGTACAGTAATTCGTCGGGCAACGTGGGTTTGGAAGTTGGAGAGTATGGAGCCGTGAGGGCCTCTTGCAATCGCTTGCCAACGCCGTCATACATGTTGCTGCCGCCGATATCGACTACGGCTCCGTGCGAGGGAGCATCATTCTTGGGATCCATCACGGCAATCGAAGGACATCAATCAATCCAAGTATTCGTTTTCCCAATGTCGCTATGCAAATTCGGAGGAGTGTGTGACTATATTTTCAAGGTTAACAGGGTCCTGCACGCACAACAAGTCCACGACTCTGGGTCAACAATACCACTCAGGAAGATTCCAAAAAAAAGAAGAGCGCGCTGTGGAACGGTATGTTATAGCACGGCACGATACGATATGGCAGTGTTGTATTCAAGAATAAGTTTGTGGGAAGGTATTAGCGGTTGAGATCGTCTACAACAAATCTCGATGCTAGCGAGTGAAGGAGGAAGAGATTGCGATTCAAGGCACGCTCTTCCCGACTTTATACCCGGCAAGCAGATGCGAGAAAGCGGTTACTGGTAGACACCGGCCAATGCTACCGGCTGTCACTGCTCAATGGAGACGACCGCCCAGGGATGAGTCGAATAAGGGTCGCAGACGACAAGAGTGTGAGGGCAGACGAGGCAGGCAGGCAGGCAAGGGCCGTGATATGATTTGAGTCGATCTGATTCGAGACGATTCAAGAGAAAAGGAGAGAGAATTGCCGCTGTGGCAGCGTGGATCCTGTCTGTTGAAACAAAGCAGCGCAATGCTGATTGTGTTTTTTCTTGCCCTTGTGGTGCCGTTTTGACAGCTCAACGTCAGTGCATGCTAGGCAATGCAGCTTGGTCTGCTGCTGCTGGATAACACGCCCATGGCCATAGCTATACCCCAGTACTTGGAGCGTGTTTGGGTGCGTAAGGTGGTAGAATAAAATGGGATGGATCTTGGCCATGTCCCAGACCTGACCAGAAGTGGTTCATCCTACATTAGGGCGAGAGCGTGGAGGGTGACATTCTCATGCTTCGACATTGACATCCCCACCATAATAAGACATGGGGTTCCGGTATGTGCTGGGGAAGTTATCAAGACCCTTGTTTTCGCTCTTTGGAGCTGCGTGCTTTCTTTTTTCTTCTTCCTGTCGGTACTGGAAATCAATTTATAGTGCTATTTACCTTGTTTCATGTGTCTCGCTCTCGTGTTAGTCCTTCTTGTGCCATGCGTCGACTGATGTGAGACTCAGCTTGCTCATCTTTTGGACTCACATAGATACCTTACTTCAGCTTCGGCTTTAACCACATGCTACTTACTGCACCTAGGCGGACCATGCCCCTGCAGAGCGCGCTAATGAGGCTCCAGGATGTGGTGAGAAACAAGAGCCCATTTAGGCATTTGGGGCCTGTGGCCTGTGTCCAGGTCCCCTCCACAATTGCTCGAGGTTGTGTTGCAAAACTCGTAAAACACAGCACAAGCCAACCTGCCGCAGGCTTCAAGGCACCAGCGCATCTCGACTGTCTTAACGTTGTGATATGAACTCAATCCAATGATGAATTGCTCTCAGGTATCTCAATGGCCCCATCTTTATCCCCACGGGCCCGCCTTCGCCCGTTCTAGCCGTGCCGGGCGCTATTTCTCCCTTCCATGCCTCGTTTGCTGTGGTCTGTCTGTGGAAAGCCGGGTGAGGTTGGCGGCGAGTTTTGAGCAGGTGACTGGTCACCTTGGCACAGACAAGAGAGAGCCTTGAAGTTATTTTCAGGCAAGGTGGCTGCACTAAAGGGCAGGGTCTGGCAGGGCACTTTGTTCACCCCAACCTGACCAGCCCTGGATGGTGGTGAGAGGCAAACAGATGCACGTCATGGTTTGAGACGGATCCCGCTCGAGCTAGAGAGCAAGCAGCCTGAGCGTGACAGATGGGAAGATAGCGTGGTTCGGATCGGAGTCCATTGGTTGCAAAGCTTTGAGTCATTTCCCTTCTTGGACTGAAAGCGTGATGGTTTCATTCTGTGGGTAGTACAATGGCGTTATTGATCCCCGGTGCTATCTCAACGGCGGTTCCTGACACCCTCAGCTGTTCTGTTCAGAACCCTTGGTGCAAATCGTCTGGGGTCCTGCTGCGAATCTCGAGCAACAAAGGCGAGTCTTCCCGAGGATGCAGCATGCCATTGTCGTTGTCCCACGGTTAAATCTCAACACCTTGACCGCCTGTTGATTCATCATTGGAAAGAGCATGCTCTCCGGTTGCTTGACCAGGCTCGGCCCCAATTATGCCCCCATTCTACCGCGGCACAGATCATTGTTGCATCTCACGATGGCCTGTGATATGTAGGCGGTGGGGAAGATTGCGTACCTGTCCAGCTGCTGCAGTTGCTACTGGACGTACAGCATACGTGTAACGAAGCAGTGCGGTTGAAAAGTCTGACAGAGTTGGAGTTCAGATGGATTCCGCAAGAGATCCCTGTACACGAAGATGTTTGTTTCGGAGTATCCAGTCAAGATTTGTCAAAAAGTGCCCACTCCTCTGATCCAATGTGGTTCGTCTTGAAGCGGAGGTGTGCTGCAAGAGTGAGATGCAGAAAAATAGCCCGCCGCTATTGCAAGGGTTCGACTGCACTAAACTGACACTAAACTAGACTGAACTGAACTGAACTGAACTGAACTAAACTAAACTCATGAGCTGGAAGCCTTCCAGTACCTGGCGATATACCCCCCGGCTTCTATATGATATGTGAACTCGGAAGCTCATTCTTGACCACGGTGAACTCTGGACCCTTTGGCCGCCTCGAGCATCAAACTTAAGCTTCAATGTTCCCGATGGGGCTCGTTTGTCTGTACGTAAATCTTGGTCAAGGTAGACATCACTAAGAGCAAGGAAGGGAACTCCCGCGGTGCTAAAATGGTTTCCTTTTCTTCCCGCGGTCCGCCGAGACTTAATTGGGGCTTCTGGATTGATTGATTTTCACTGGCAAGGTATTTCCTATAGCAAGAAGATGTTAATGCATGAAAAGGTTCTACATATGTAAGACAGGTAGTAAACATCTGGCAACGCGGCACGAGTGGCCGGTGATATTCGTCGGCCATTAGCTGTCCACTTCACAACAGACTTGTATCCTCCCACTCCAGTCTTCGTCACCTTGTTTCTATTCCCGTCACTGGCGGTTCGATGCATATCCCTTTTGCTTCAGCTCACAGATTAACAGCGCAAGGTTACACAATAGAACGTCCAACCATCATCATGGGTTCCGGTTAGTGACGTTATAGGCATTCCACCCCGCTACGATCTTAGCCGCCGACTGACAAACTCAATTCAGACACCTTCGCCTTCAGACCCAGGTCACGGTGGAAAGGCTCAACCGTCTTGTTATCAACCGGGTATAGTTGCCGCCTAACACGGCAAGATAGCGTAAATTGGTCATTATGCACTGCCTCTGACGAGAGCTCGATCATGTCCGATGACAGGATAGAGCCTTGCATGATGATGTACGCTATCGGTAACACTAAGAGAGCACCTCCCTCACCTTAGTACTAAGTACTATGTAAGCGGGGTGGACTGATAGATTTCGATCGACAGGTTTCCCCGTGGGTGCACACACCCTTTTGTAGCAATGGAGGGTCACCCACAATCATAACACCGCTTTACAGCCTTATGTATAGCAGGGCCGTGCTCCGTCAGATCATAAGAAACAAGGTGCTCTGCTACTTGAGCACCGACAGTTGGGCTAAGAGTAATACAAAATCGGCTTGGTAGTGCTCGCTGGTCTTCCAAAGCGTCAAAACTGATGCCTTGTATTAGTAAAGTGGAAGGCAGATATGCTCTGGTTAGAAGACAGGGCATTTTAGATGCTCACCCGCATCACATCCTGGGCTGTGTCTACCTTAGTAGCCAGCAAGTAGCCCGACAGATCGCGATTGGGGTTTGTCATCCTGTCTTGGGGTATATGAGGTGTGGTAACACAACAGGATCCTCTCTAATGTTGTTGTCTACCTGCACAGCTGTTGTCTCTAGACTCCACCGAACCTCAGGGCCGAAAGGCTGTGGGTGTCCCCAAGCCTTGACTGATTTGCCACTCCCAAGATACTGGGTAGGGCTATCTATAGTTAGTTTCTTCTTAATCACTGGTTCATCACCAACAATACCATCTCATGTGATGTCTTACAGGACGCTATTCCGTGCTGTCACGTCGATAGTTGCCTTTTGAATGCAGACGAGGTCTTTGTTGGGCGGTAACGCATTGGTCAAGCGAGAAACCAGGGCATGGACAGGGGCAATAGCACACAACGCACACACACACACATACAACACACAACATGAACAACAAGCTATGAAATCACCGATAGCCTAATTGAGATGGGTATGTTACAATGCTCGATATACCAACCAATTCCATGCATTTTTGGGACATACAACTCAACACACTTTTGTCTGTCCATTTTCTTTCCACCACAGAGAGGTCATGTCGTCCAAAGTTGAAGCTGTCAGGTTGAGAGAGCCTCAAAAAAGCAAAACAAGCATGGAGAGAACCACAATTCATGCCACGGCATGTGGAGTAGCGAGCGATTAACCTTTACTTTTCCCGGTTACCGCTGAAAATCAGTTTTGATACTCCGTAGTGGTGATGATGCTGATCATATCAGGCCATCCTTGTCCTTGAGCTCTTTAACTGCTCAATAAACGAGACAAGACACGGCACGGCTAAAGACCAATATACGGTCGTGGTTATATCCAATGCAATGCAAGGTAATGTAATGTCGTGTCGCGTCGTATCATGCCATTGATTGATACTCTGCGTTTGTGATATGTTGGACGCCAAGACCTCAATTCACAGTCATGGCCCCCCCAAAAGGATCTAACACGGAAACAGCAGGAGCAGTTGATCGTGCCTGCTGGATCGCTAGCCGAGGCCAATTACAAGGCCGCGGTTCCCTCAAGCGTGATCCGAGATCCAAGACATTTCCACGAACATCCTCCATCCATCCTTGCACAACCTTAGACAACTACCAGGTTTAACACTATTGCCGGCTCGCTTACGCTGTCATTCGACCGGAAAACAACCCGCCGGCCTTTGTTGAGCCTCGGGGGCTTTAGCGATGCAGTTCTGTCAGTTATGATGGGCAAATGAGAAGCCAGCATCGTCACAGTGCAATGGATTTTTCAGTACTCGACGATACTTGACAAGCAAGCCACGGCACTATCGCTTATTAGCCTCGCAAGTTCCCTGCACGTTGGTTCTCCAGATATCCAGAGAGTGAGACGTTGTTGGTACTACTCCGTATATTGTTTCCAAATGATCCGCTGCATCCTGGCTTGTCTTATGTGCAGCCGACAACGTCTTGCGTGTTTTCTGTCTTGATGAGCATTGATATTCCTTCTCCTTGCTTCTTCCAGTCTGTCACATGCCACGTGGGATTAACATAGTACTGATACCACCCAGGAAGAAACGCATGTTGATGCCCGTCGATCATTAACTCAGCTGCTATTCCGTGCGTTGTATGTTGTGCGACAGAGCTCACAATTGTTGAGGTCTCGGATGCTTCAAAAACACCCCGAGGCGAAGCGAGCGCGGATATCGGACCGTCATAGAAAGCCAACCGTTGGCAAAAAGAAGACTTGCACTCGCTGACGTTGCAGCTACTGCAATACACGTCAACCTTATGTTCTCCTGCGAGACCGGTAGATGGAAATCCACACAAGAGCATAATCTCTGCAGGCCCATGCTTTGACAGCGCTTGGTAACGCAGCTCCAAGGCGTAGGTGAGTAACGACGCATTATTGAGTCAGTGATGGCCAAGCTGGAGCCAAGGATTGGACGCATAAAGGTGCAGTGTTGTGTGTGCACGCGAGTCAAGGTATAGTCGTTGGCTCCGCCGCCATTCCGCTTTTCACATAATCACATCTCCCCTATTAAGTCATCGTCCTGTATGGAGTTACATCAACACTAAAGTCGAGAGACTATAGAGATGTGCGCAAAACTACGCTGTTCGTGCCTAAGAGCTCAAGATCTGGAGAAGTGGTCGCTTGAGTGATAATACTCGACACAGCAGCTGAAAGAAGAAGAAGAAGAAGAAGAAGAAGAAGAAGAAAAGGCACACGACACAAAAGCAAATATGACATGCCGTGGTGATTTCTGTGGATAACATGGGGTGTTGGTTCGTTTCATCTATCCTTCTGCATATTACAGATAGTCTCTATGCTGAATTCTGATTCTATGCCTGGGAATGACTTGGTAGATACCATGAGCCACCCGTCAGTCAATACCCAGTCCATGGCTAGTGTGCTATTAGAGTCCTTTACAGCTCTCAAGCATTGCCAAACTCGGATCTTTCTAGTTTCAAATGCTCCACTCTCCCGCGCCGAAAGCCTGTGCTTGCGCCGTGACCACGGAGTCGACGTGGACGGGACCTGTCACACCCCGGACCTGTCAACACGGGGACCGGCGTGTTTCGGGTCGGCCTGCAAGTCCAGCTGATCTTCTTCATTAACGTCGTCTTTAGGAATGGCTTGTCCCATACTCCTCTCAGCCAGCTTTTCGAGACTGCCGCCAGCTACGCCTACCAAAAATGGATGTCAGGAGGTGATGGCCAGGTACCGAGTCTCTGATGACGGACAACAGAACGTTCGTTAGACAAAGAGGAAGTTGATTCTGACGATTAGCCGGATATGCTGGACAGGCATCTGATGTATACTGACTTTGCGCTGATTCACATTGCCTCGATCAACCAAACTCATATATCGCAACATTGTAAATGGCAGCTGTCTCACTGGGACCGCCTATCATATAGTAGGGCAATTGGGCTGAGGACATCGTCTGGAATACGCATTCAGGCTTGATTTCGAAACCCTGCCGAAGTGCTCTAATGTCCACAGCTTCAACATATCTCCGGCATTCGATTCCTCAAGGAACAAATGCCTAGTACGAAAGAGAAAACAACTGAGACAACAGAAGCACAGGGGTCGCGGAGTCGGAATCAGCATTGCATACGCTGCCACAGAATTGTGTTAGGATCCCGGCCTAGAAGAATCTGTTGATCGAACGAACCTCTCTCAAAATGCAGCCGAGCGGCGTCTGCGTTTAAAGGACGCGCATCGAAGAGGGTGTGGTGGCAGCTACGCCCCTGTCGCTGTGCAAAGTCCATGGATTCGGTCATATCTGCACACGGCAGTACGTAGGTAAGACGATTGAATTATCATTCAAGTGACACACCTAATTATTGCATCACTAAGTACAAGGGTTGCCGTCAACATTCAAGACGTGCACATGGGTTGAGAGTGTGGATAAGATCCTCTGTTATAACTAACAAGACATCTTCAGGGACATTCGTTGTACAGCGACCACCCGTGCTGCGAGACTAATGTGAGCTGCAAGAAATGTCAGGTAGCATTTGACCAGGGCCCTGGCAGAATCTGCCTTTAGGGCGGGCCGTTGCCGATTTATGATTCACGAACATGGATACAAGGCACAGGAACGACGCTTGAAAAGCTAGTATTTGTGGTCCCGGGAACTTTACAGCTCATATCCTGAATCGTTCTTACAGTACGGCTCGGGCCTCAATGCTTCACGGCGAAAACGCCAGACATGAGAAGCATCAATGCATGCGACGTTGTGGGCCGGACAGACAGACAACGTGAGAGCCGCTTTTGCCACATCAACAGGCATATGCAGGGCCTGAGGAAACAAAAGAGAAAACACGACATCAGAGCGTGACACCAGAAATCGACTGCCACAAAAAAAGCCATCCTCAGCCATGAGCTTCGGGTGTGGACGATGCAGCAACGAACCCTTGTCAGGGACCAGGGGTCATTCAACACCATTGACTATTGTGTCGTGGCCCAGTGACGTCGTGAGCGTACTTTACTGTCCTATCAAAAAAGGTTTGATCGACAGCAATTAGACCTGTGCTCTCAATAGCTCACGTTATTCTGACCTCAATTGGGTCGTTGTGCCCATTGGCGAGTGCATGATTCGAAATAACCTCATCGACGAGCAAGCAGACGCATGGAATTCGAACTCTTATCGATGACCGATGATTATTCCGCCGCTTTACAATAACGCCTCTATCACAGCAAAAGCCAATCCAACCCGTCTTTGTGTACGTAAGTACTTTGGTTTACCCTCGAATATCCGTCTCTTTCTGTTTCTGACTAGGTAGGTACCTTGAGTTTATTCCTCCCAGAAGCCAGGGAAAAGGTACTCGACCTTCTTCATGGCCTCGGGATCACGGCCAGCTGGCTTGGTCATGAATTTGACAGCTCCTTGAGAGGCGCCAGCCCAGTGCTTTGCTTGAACCAGGTCGCTGTTCTCGAGCTCAGCAAGTCGATCCAAGACACCCGCTACGAGTCGCTTGGCATTTTCGTTGTTAGCCTTCATGTACTTGATGACCAGCTCAACATTAACATCCTCAAATGAATGCCAGCAATCGTAATCGGTGGCCATGGCAATCACCTGGTAGGCCAGCTCGGCCTCGCGGGCAAGCTTGGCTTCAGGAAGGGTCGACATGTTGATAACAGATCCTCCCCAAGATCGATACATGTTGGACTCGGCGCGAGTTGAGAACTGTGGTCCTTCTAGATTGTTTGTCAGAGGATGGTCAGGTGAATTGGCACAGCTTCAACAGGTCTCTTACCCATGACAATGACCGTGCCCTTCTCGTGCAATACGACGCCGTCACCTTCCATATGAGCTGCACAAGCCTTGACCACCTTGGCAAGGCCTGCATCGAAAGGGTCGGCGAATCCAACGTGTCCAACTACACCACCCTCAAAGAAGGTAAAGGGACGGATGCCCTTTGTGCGATCAATGACCTGGTCCGGGACGACAAAGTCCATAGGCTTGATCTCCTCTTGCAAGGAACCGACGGCGGAGAAAGCAATGACGGATCTGACGCCGATATGTCGTAGAGCAGCGATGTTTGCGCGGTTCGGGACCTCGTGAGGAGCAAACTGATGGTGAACACCGTGGCGAGCAAGGAAAGCGACGTAGCCACCTTTGTGGGAGAGGATCTGGATCGGCGAGGCCGGGGGTCCCCAAGGTGTAATAGGGTTGAGAGCAGCGACGGGCTCGAAGCCTTCGAGCTGACCGAGACCAGTACCGCCAATCACGGCGATATGGACAGGCTCTATGAGGGTGATGTGAGAATCAGTATTGCGCCTATATTGACTGATATGGACAGAGAAGGTGGTCTACACACTGTCGAACGTAGTGGGGAGGTCACTCATATTGACGAATTGAAACCGAGATTAGTTGGAGCAAGGACTTGGAACGTTGATGAGAATGAGAGGTTATCGTCGTCGCGAGGAAATATCTCTTGGTCCTCAACGCAACTTGGAACTAACGTTAGTTGGGTGCCTTATTAGCTACCCCGCCGCCATGACCAAGCAAAGCTTAGGTTACGTGCTTGGGCAGAGAGAGGTGGGATGGAGGGGTCGTGGACCCTTGGGAGCTCTACCATTGGCTGGTTGGCATATTTGAAGATCTCAAATTTTTGGCATGAGATTGTTATCGTTCTAAAGTATTATAAAGATCATAAATAGGTAGGCAACTACGGTAGAGAATACTTACCGTGCCGTGTTTATAGACTTGCGATAAGCTATTACAGTCATCATAAGGGCCTATCAAGGCTCGACGTGACACACTATCTCAAAATGATGTATTATCATCTCATAGTGCTTTCTGCTCTGTGCTGTGCAATATTTTGTCATTCTCTACCTACTTACCTAGTCTTGGGAGTAGCGATCAAAAGTTATTCTAGAAGTACATCTCAAGTACTTCAATAGACTATTTTACGCCTTTGTTCCTATTTCGATGTTTTGTTCTATCAAGACAGCTTGTGTTACCATTTGGTTTGGCGGGGCTGAATTCTTTTACGCCTAAGGTAAGGTAGTGAACATTTCACTCAATCAACATTGACCCAACCAAGGTATTGATAATTTAGTGATAGAGCTGAATCAGTTTTGTTTCGAGTCTATCCCCCGTTAATATTATAAACTTTTATGTAACCTCGAAACTCACAGTCTCACACTTATTTGCCTTCCTCCTCACCCTCTCTTATGCTGACCAAGCCGGGCAACCAAAATTTTCCGACCTAATAAGTTAACTTATTAGCTCCGCCAAAATTTAGCCCACCACAACCTCACCCATCAAATAGTCTAGCAGCCACAACTTATCGGCGACTGTATATGGATGCCATGACGAGAAATGATAAAATGACCCGACTTCCCGACAACGTCAATTTGCTGAACGAGGCTCACGAGAATGGACCTGATGAAACTATCGAGGAGCGATGCTTCGCTGCCGCCCTCGTCTGTCTTGAAGGCCACTACACTCAGTCTCCTCCCATGGGCCCTCAGACAGCAGCTAAAGTGAGCTCTATGATCACAAAAACATTGGAGAAAACACACACAATACGCAAGGCTCGGTAAGCCTCAGCCTCGCTCTTCATGCGGGCCTTATCACTGACGAGCGTGCAGCGAGGCCATCTCAAGAAATGTGGCGATTTGGATCTGGCTCACAAGAATTTTTGCAGCCGCCATACCGAGCCTCACCACACGATCTGTAGGGCCGCTGTCGAGCCTCAACGATCCGGACAAGGGCGTCACTCCTCAGGAGAGCACTGCCTTGATTGTTATGAACCATGCGACAATTAAGGAGGATATAGCGACTCTCATCAAGCTTATGCACATTGCCAGGAATCTCCTCGTGAATGCTGAGCCCGAGGTGCCGCAAGACATCTGCGCGGCGGTTCACTTTGATCAAATGGTATATCAGACCATCATTCTCTGTGTCAACGTAACGAGCAAGGGCTACGACGGAGAGATTCTCGATGAGAACCAGAGATTAAAACTCGGTGATGTCACAGAGCTATGTAGGTATCCGCGGTGTTGAGACGCATACTCCCACACTGACAAAAGAATCCAGACAAGAAGCTGCTGGTAACGTCGTTACAGCAAGCCCACAACTGGACTGCAAAACACGACAGGAACAAAATGTCGTTTTGGTTTGACGTCCTATTTGATGATGACGGCGCGCTTTCGGGTCCCGAGGATAGTCTAGGCGATGGCTCAGGCTTCCGGCCAGACGTGGCAAAGCGACAGGTCCAGCATTGGCTCGATAGGAACTCTAAGCTATGTGACACTGCCAGGAAGCTGCTCAAAGATTACGCCCAGAACCAAGCCTCAAAACCGCCCGGTAACCTCGCCCCGATTAGACCTCTGGCTTGGAACTGGCTCCCGGACGGCTCTGTGGATGTTCCTGGAGATGTTTCCAACACCGAGGACAAGATCAACCCGGTGTGGAAGCCCGATGAGACGGACAAATTCGAACAAGATCGTGCATATGGGCGCGTCTCGAGAGAAGTTGATACCTGGTGGCTGAACGCCCGTGACCCTAACTACGAAGAATGGCTAGTCCTGATGCCATCTGTCGAGTTTGCCCAGAGCCGCCTGGAACATTGCCGCAATAACCTCGTGCATCGATACGCTCACTCTTGTGGAACAGACCACTCTCCGCCGCCAGGTGTTGTTGAGGAGGAAGAACTCTCGGAGCACGAGCATTGCCATCACTGTGAACATGATGATCATGAGCATGATCATGAGCACCATCTCGATCATCACCACGAGTGTAACCATGACCATGACGACCACGATCATGATCACGACCACGACCACGACCATGACCATGACGACGAAGATGACCAGGAGTGCGTATGCCAATGTGATCACGATCATGACCATGACCATGATCACCACCATCACCATCATGGTCATGATCACGAGTATGCTCACGACTACGTGGAGGATATCATGGATGAAGAAGACGCAGACGATGACGAATCTTATGGAGAGGGGCCACTCACCGGTCTGCTAACTGAGGTGCCCAACATCTTGGACCCCAAACAAATCGAGGCTCTGCACATGATTGTCAAGTCATGTATTCTGGACAACGCCGGTTCAGGGTTGACTCGAGCAGGCGAGAACCTCCAGAAGACCCGGTGTCGCATGTTCCTAGCCCTCGACTGCGGAAAGAGTCTTCTCAGAGAGATGCTAGTCTTCATTGCTGTCTGGGAGAAGGATGAGCAGTCTCTCATCTTCCAGGTCACTACTCAGATTGTGGAGGCCCTTCATCACAGCGCTTTGATTCCATACGC
This sequence comes from Fusarium tjaetaba, assembly GCF_013396195.1. Taxonomy (NCBI): domain Eukaryota; kingdom Fungi; phylum Ascomycota; class Sordariomycetes; order Hypocreales; family Nectriaceae; genus Fusarium; species Fusarium tjaetaba. The sequence goes on along the minus strand of NW_023501284.1, from coordinate 5,744 downwards.
CTGGAACTCGCTGCGTATTCCCAAGGATATCATCTCGCCCGCTCAGACTGTCCTTCTGCGACTTGTCAACCACATGTTCAGAGCTCGTATAAACAACAACTCAGCTTCTCAGGAGACAAAGGACAATTCCCGCGACATTAAGCTTGTTCACTTTTTCTTGAGTTTCTTTCGAAGCCGTATCGTCCCCGAATGTGCCGCCCTCATGCATCTTCAAGCTCAAATTCGGGAGGAGAACTGTGACCCTTCCGAGTTTCCAGTGGACAGTTGGGATATGGAACGTGCCAAGGATGGTCTGGCTCAGTATCTCGACTTTCTCACGACCGTTGCTGAGATGCTGGACACTCGGGCCAAGCTGATCGAGTGGGAGGCCATCTACGATCTTATCACGATATTGACTGGATTGGAGGCTGGTGTGCCCAAGAAGCCTCTTATTGAGCTCCCCAAGCGGTCACCTCGGAATGACAGTGACGGCAACCCTATGGTCGAGAGACCATACGCTGCTACAGATGACGGAATCCCCCCATCGCCACCACCTCCTCCTCTACAGGAGCCAGCGCATAAGTTCCCCTGGTCCGGGATCAAAGGACAAATCTTTACCATCATCGCCACTCTCTTACAGCCACCTCAAGGTCAGAGCAGCCCCGGAAACCCTGATGTGCAGATGCAGATGGTCAAGTATAACGGAATTGTGCCTCTTCTCAACTGCTGCGCCTACGACGACCACAACCCATATGCCAAGGAGCGAGTGACGATTTGTCTTAAGTGGCTGCTGGACGGCTGCGAGGCTGCCAACAATTTCTTCCGTGAACTTGTCAATCTTTCGCCACCGCCTAACCTTCGGCCTGCTCCTGGCGGTACCACGGTGTCAACGATTAGGGTTGATGGCATCCAAGGTGAAGTCAAGGTGCAGGTCCGCTCGAGTACGTCTGTACCAGGCGAACAGGATACTAATGACATTGTCGACGGAGCTGGCAGGATTGATCTCAACCAACCCAGTGGACGAGGCAGCATTGAAGATGATTTTATGGCATAACCAAGTGCCTATATATCTATCTGTCATGGGAAATAACATGGTATGGAGGTTAGCATAGCGTAGGGTGTCTTGAAACTACTGGATAAAGGGTTGGACTTTGGTATTTGTGAAACTTCTCAATCAGAAGAGTTGAACTTGAGGCATGAGATATTGGACCGAGTTTCTGTTTTCTACATACGGCTGGCGTTTGGGCAAATACGTATAAAAGTTGTGCTTATCAGGGATATCTGGGTTCGGACCTGCATAGGATCACAGGGAGCAAAAGCCAAGCTCTTCATTTGTTAGTCTTTTACCATGCTGGGCGAGTATTACCAAGAATAACATGCACAGTTCAGATGAAACATAGCATATCCCCATCTAATCATGACGGGTATGGCAGAAGCCTCTAGGTCATCGGCAAGTACAAGTAAGACACTGTTCGTGCTTGTATAGGCAGCATCTTATTCCCACCATGAGAAGCTTTCTAAGCTAAGGATATCCACTATCTGAGCAGTCAAAGGTTCCTCAAGTAATTACATCGAGTGCTATTCCTACCAAGCCTGAAAAGCACAGCCAGTCTCTGGTTCAAGATCCGGGGCCGTGATATACCGTGGATATTTACCTAGGAGTCTCTACAAGGGGCGAACATCTTTAGATTCATGCTAATGAACTTGAAGGCCTATGGCCAACTCTGGCTCGGTGTCTCTCTGCCATCCCTTGGTTTCAGAAGCTCGACTGGTATGTCCCTATGAGTATCAATGACTATCAATTTATGGTTTCATATAGTCTATCACTTTTGAGTTAGCCAGTCTTGTCTATTTGCAACCAAAGCGGCGGTAAACAGGTACTGCTAGAAAGACGCTGAGTTGACTTGATTCCCTGAGAGATCAGAAGACCCCGAGGGTGTGATCGTCAGCTAAGCATTGTCCCACCCTTTCGTAGCCCATAGACAGACCTCTAGAGTCCGGTTCATTAGAGCGTCCCCCTTATCAAAGCGCCGACCAAGACGGCTTCATATGGAATGCCAGGACGTGCGTTTCAGAGACATCATCGTCAAATCTTGCCATGAAGCCTACCTACTGTGGAAACTTATCGCAAAGGGGGCCTTAATTAAAAGTAGTATTAAGCAAATGCGGGGGAGTTCAGCATTGGAAATATGTTATTTGTTCGAGTGTCCGTCAAGCAAGTGTGTAAGTAATCAACGCAATTACAAGACGGCCCTCTGTCAGTCTCTGGGAGGTACATTAGCGGTGTCCACTGACTGTAATTTGCATTGAATATAATTATTAGTAAAATCATCAAGTTCCCTTTTGAGCTGATATCCCAGACCCTCTTAATAACTTGTTGAAGCAATCGCCAAGTTCTGACACAAAACTTTATTTGCGCCTTTACCAAGTTTGGCAATGACAGGAAACGTCGGGGACCCATTTTGCTATCCCTTGACTTGTTTTTTTGAGTTTTTGGGCATCAGTGTACAGTAAGAGTACAGTGTTGGTCTGATCTGTCAAGCCCTTGGCTCGATCTCGTAGCATGACATGGAGGTCTGGAGATCGAGACAAGGGTCTCCGGCTGATACGGTCACAATCACAGACAAATGCCGGCTGATGAACAAGTAATGTTGTTGGTTCAGAATGTTTATTGTATGTATGTACATATGTGTATCCATGATCTGACAGCGGCGGTCAGATCATCCACGGCATCTCCAGATACTGTATCACCATCGTATTCTGTCTGACTCGGGTCCTCGTGACCATCTTGCTTCGCCCATCAAGTCAAACAACACGCAATGCCAAGCAAATCAATCAAATCAAATCAAATGTATGTATGTATGTACTCCTCCTGCGCCCAACATGGTATGCTCGTGCCTGACAGCGACGTCTATAATAAACGAGAAAAAAAAAACTGTCTTTTCCTGACCCACGTTGCTGTACTATGCAAGCCCGAGCTTGATTTCCAGCTAACGAAATCTAAAAATCCAAAAGTTTCACATGGGATCGTGAATCATCAAACTATGATAAGAAAAGACCAAAACAGTAACAGTGGACAGAATAACAACGCTTAACCATTTGTTCTAGTAAAGAAAGAGACCTGAACACCTTGAAGTGCTTCTGATATGAGGAGCCGTGAATGTGTTGACTGAGAAAATAAAATAATATGCCAATGCAAAGGGTATCGTAAATGTTCATAAATGCCTTAAAGCAAAGAGATACCGGAACTGGGTGAGCACCTCCACAAAATGGAGTGAGTGCAAGTCGGACAAGAATCTCCAAGAACGCTGGTAGACCAGGTTCGTATGCCGATAAGTGTAAGAAGTTGGTGTCGTTGTGAAATTTCATCAGAGAGAGCCCCTGTTTCGTTGTGCGGCGCTGGGTGGTGACGTCGTTGGCGGTTCAACAATTGAGACTATCAATATGTTGTCAAGTCGTCGGCAGCGTTATCGAACACTGCAAGATCGCGGCTGGCTTGTTCGCTCAATCCATCTCGCTCAGAAAGCCGATGCAGTAACGACAGCCAGTTTCATCGACAGGGACGGGGATTATGGTGAGTAAGTTGTTGAAGGGTTGGCCATATTTCTTGTAGTTGGTAACGGGGATCTGAATCTCCCTTCCGGCACAGACGGCCTGTCGCATGCGGTGTGAGGCGACCTTGTCCGTACCCTTCCTGTCGAGAGATCGTTCATGCCCTGGCGGTGCTTGGAGGAAGCGGCAATTTCGCCCAAGAACCTCACGAGCTGTATATCCAGTGAGTTCGGAGAACGATTCAGAAACATAGACAACGGGGGCGTCGGCCTGGCCCATATCGCACACGACAAGGGCGACAGAACAGTCCACTGGACCAAGAACAACTTGAGGGTTTGGTCGGCCCATGACACGGAACTGTTTCGCTGTTAGTGGCCTGTAGGCCGAGAAGTGACGGTGTAAGTCGGCTCACCAAGATGGACATGATGTCGATCCCACTGGGGGCGTAGAGCCCGGGGTAGATGACGGGGTCTTGAACTCGACGCCAAGTACCTGCAGAGTTTACTGTACCGTCAACGTTGAAGGGGCCCTCTTGAGGAAACTCATACTACGAAAAGTCAATGGGTGCCACTTTGAAAGTAGATTACATCCAAAACCTACATTGAGAGCATTGACCTCCCAGGGATTCATAGCTGGAACTGTCTTGGACGCCATGGCTGAGCAGTGAGGAGAGGGCGAGCGAGATGATGGAAAGCCCAGAGGTAGTGTTGAAGAGATGGCACGCATGGAAGCTGTCATGTCGAGGATAACAGGAGATATGAGTAAGGTGATATATAGACCCGGGCCCCTGTGTCCTCAGCTGAGGTAGCACCAGAATAAACGCGGTCAGGTATGACGGAGTCAGTCAGCAGCGTTGCGAGATGTTGGAGTCGTCAGGTATCAGTCGGATAGAAAAGCTGGAAGCGGATAGGTTGCAAGTTTGAGGGATGAATGAACTGGCAGGTAAGCGAGGAGGAACTCGTGGATCGTCCAGGATGCGGCTGGATAGTTATCCCAGATGAGGCCCCAGAAGACAGTCAGACTTGTCAGGGAATAACTGTGCGGGCGGAGCATTCAGTGGTTTCCAAATGCGAATGCAAATCGTGATGGACCCTGAAAGGGAATTGACAGAGGCGGCGGATGCTTTGGGGGTGTGGGTGATGACGATCTGGTGTGAGTATAGCTATTCTTGTCCAAGTACCGTACTGTATGTAGCTAGTGCCGTGTTGTTTATGGTGCTGAACTGCAGCTGTTGGTTTTTTGGGAGTTCAAGTAGTGCGCATCTCACTGAGCATGAGGAGAGGACATTGTCGTGGATGAATGGTTGTATTTGAGCATGATTTGCACCTTTTCTTGAGTCCTGGGGGGCTTGCAATACAGCCTCATATTTGCTTCGACAACATTGAAGCAGGGGTCTGGATACCACAGCAAGGTGTATGCGTAATACGTATGGGTAGGGGTAAAGAAACCCAATTCGTAGGGTCTTCTTCGATTGGTCCAAGGTGCTCGATTCTCATGGTCCCCGAGCAGTTGAAGAGATCGCCAGCAACAGTCTCGAGGCACAAGATCGGTACTCATCGACCAGGATCTCCACTTTAGTCTAGGAACGAGCTGTCAAGATTGGTAAAACGTAAAGGTACGTACTGCTGAGATCGCTGAGTACTTTGAACTAGGCCTCTGGATCGGTGCAATGACTGTATGTCGTCGTCGGCAGTTTGCTTCGTAAAAAATCAAGCCGAATATACGGACGGAATACAGTGAGTGAGTGCCTCACGGATTCATTATCGACTGTCATTTTTGTTTGTTTCTTCTTGGCGTTTCAAATTCGATTATCATATGCAAGAGATATTGATCGCTTCCAGGTTGTTTTTGTTTTTTTTGTTTTTTGTTTTTTGTTGTTGCTTTTGTCTACCCGTCATCACGATGGCTTCTTGATAGCATCGACGATGCGCCAATATCAACGTTTGTCGGCCTCGACTCGATTGATCTGGACCCTCCTCGCTAATATTAAGCAACACATATGCTGTATGCGCATGCGCATGTGCATGCGTTGTTGACGAGCCTTGGCCCATTTCACAAGCAACCGTCTTTTGCATGATCGATGCTGTAGCCGATGCGCGATGCACGGGTCCACGATGAGAAAGAGTTTGTTTGGTGTTGAGGCGCGATGGCTTGCTAAGGCTTCGATGCGTGGAACCAAGTCTTGGTTGCCGTGATCAAACACAAGCATATTG